>NW_006786662.1:574094-594403 GCF_000442215.2 Lipotes vexillifer
TCTTTCCCTCACCCTAAAGTTTCTTACATCTAACATAGTGCCTGGCATGGGCATGCAAATCTGTAAATGCTTATTGAGTAAATTAACTTTTGCTAGATTAAATATGAATACCACAATCAGCTCTCTCTATTATTTTTATGAGTCATTGTTCACTGTTTATCCCGTTAATTAGCTGAATGTACATATTTTCTTTTTCCAACTCCAAATTTCCTTCAGCGTTTTTCCTAATCTGACTGATGCTTACTGTCCCTCTCTACGATGTCATATCATGAACCACGAATGTCCTGTGTGATAGAACAGTAGCTCATGTGCATACCCCCACTTACTATCTGGAGGCACTGAACTTGACAGGCAAGAACTCATTTAATCCTCCCTATCTCTGTGAGATTGGTATTATTAATATGTCCATTTCACAGATATTGAAACTGAGGCACCTAGACACTGGTAATGTGCCCAACGTCACACAGTTAGTTATCAGTAAGGCTGGGATTTTAATGTAGCCTGTCAGACTCCAAAATGTATATGCTAACACAGCATCTAGCCAGTGTTATGTTATGCTGCCTCACTGCTGTGCAGTAACTAAAAATGATTTATTTACTTTCACAGTCAATGTAACTCCCATTGGTGTAATAAGGGCCTTTCCTTAAAGAAATACCTTTGATATTTATATTTCCAATTAATTGCCTTAGAAGTTAATGCCTATATATTAAAGTTATATTTTCCTTTTATGAAATTTGAAATCAGGCAAATTTTAGATTCACCTCATATCAAATATGCCCTTTTCAGTAAGTTACTTATTTTTACCTCTTATAGCACAGTTTTTAAATCTGTGACATAGCTAGTGTGTAGGGCTGCCATGATGTTAAATAAGACAAACAAAAATGTTTTAAAGTATAGCACAGTGCACAAAATATAGCAGCCTTTCAATAAAGGTAAGTATTAATAATAGTGCTTCAGGACTTCATCAACAGGTTTTGGTTTTACAATATTCGGTAGGGGAAGTGTTCCCCAGAATGACATAATATCCATTCCCATAAGGTTTGTAACATAATAATTCTTTCTGTAGTTATCTTCTCATATTTAGCTAAGTTTTGTGGTTCAGTATCCTAAGTAGCCTATTGTTAAATCTCATGGTTAAATAAATGGTAGCATAAAAAGGTTACCTATTGCTTTATTAGTTAATTGCAGTGATACACTTCTATTTCAAGGAAGATGTATAAAAGACCTCCAAGTAAGTTTGTCTTTAGATATGAAACATTTACATGAATGCATAATATTGAGTATACTAGATCATTGCATTGGCTCCTTAAAAGTACGTATGCATCAACCGTGCACTTCTGGTTTTATTTCCATTGATAATCTTATGTAATGTCAGATTTCTTCATATTTTTAAATTAAGAAAAAGGGCATAGAAAAGGCCTTCATTCCATTTTATACTCCAAAAACTGTCAACAAAAAAGCTGTGCTGCACAGAAAATAATACATATTTAAATAATGAATGCCACAGGATTTATTTCAAAATTGTAGACTAATGTTCAGTTATGAATGTACACTTTGAGGATTAGCCTGTGGGTACAGGAAACAACATGTTCAAGAGATCTCCTTTTCAGAACAATAAAATACCTAGAGCATTATGAGGCTTAATTGACTAAAATATTACCATATACACACAATTATAAGCTTACAACTCTTAACAAGTTAAAACTTCATCAAGAATTCAACATCAAATAAAAATTAATTTCTACCAGCAATGTTGCGTGAAACCCTAATCCAGATAGGATGATATTACTAACACCTACGTTGTTTGTCCAAGTCACAGTTGCCCCTAAGCTAATTTAAAAATGTGATTCCATTTTCTTCATTCTCCCTGAAGAAAGTATCATAAATAACTGGCATGCCATTCTCAAGAGATTGTTTTCCAAAGAATAAAACTTTTAAAATTCTATTTTCCTGGAAGGGAACTTAATCTTCCAAGAGTGTAAAACACATACATGCGTAAATACAAAATATTCTTAGCTTTTCATAAATTAACAGTAGGAATGTAAGAATAAATATACTAGCAATATTAAAAATATTTTTATTTATGTAAATTTAGTACCTATACAAAATCTTCTTGAACAAAGCATGGCTTATGGCTTAGACAGTCATTAAACATCAGTTGTGTACCTAGTATGTGAACTGCATATTACTTTCTTATTCATCAAAAATAAGGAGAGGATGGATTAAAGCAGAACCTAGTGAGTTTATTTGTTATAGATGGTGATTTTGTAGATTAAGGTTTTAAAGACTAAGGTATTTTACTCAATTATATGATTAATTTTTAAAAAGTATAATAACTATTTTAAGATGGATATTTATGAACTAAAACTAATGATGTCAGTATCGTTTTAGTAAATGCATACTGTGTCACCCAGATTATCCATGAGACAGGTGATTTTAAATATATTCAGTTGTTTGTACCAAAGTGTTTTTCCCCCTTCTGTTTCTATTCTGTTTTGATTGTGTATTCAGCTTAAGATTATACATGCTGAGAGAATAGAGTTATTGTGACTTTACTTGTCTTACTTGTCAAATGATTTGAAGCTTACTTTAGGTCAACAGCATTTAAAATTCCAATTGAATTGTGAAGAGCTGAAGGAATTTTCCAAGGAGGATAGAAAGATATGAATATACTCATCATAAATCCAAGCATGGAAAAAGCAGGCTATGAAAAAGTCCCTATCTTCCTCATACCTTTTTCTTTATTTTTCCATTTTAGAACCTATTCAAAAATACCACTCTTGCTTTGCTCCTTTGATTTTTAGAAAGAACAAGTCACTTAACCTCTCGGTGCCTCAGGTTTTTCATCTGCAAAATAAAGGGACAGGATTAGAACATGTGATTCACAAAGTTCAGAGTAAGTAAGAACCAATACAGGGAGCATCTGAAAAGAGTCTCAAGACCTGCCTCAAAAATTCTCATTCACTAGGACTGGGTAAACCTTTGACTTTGCTTTTTTAAAGCAAGCCCTTCGAGATTTTTGAAGCAGGTAGTATGCAGACCCCACTGTGAAACCCTGAACATATGACAAATTCTCTCCAAGCCTCCTCCCACTTCTCATAAATCCCCAAGATATTGTTTCCTGTAGATTCCATAAAAAGAATGAAAACTGATTTTCTTGCTTACAAAAGTGAAGTAGCAGAATTTTGACATTATTTAAAGTATTACAATTCATTGTTCAATTTTTTAACACCCATGTGGAGGTGTTAAACCTATGGAGAGGCCGTTCTACAACTCAACAGAGTATTGCAAGCAAAAAATACCTCTGCACAGTGATTATATTGTAGCTTATGGAGTATTTCATTGAACATTACAAAACTATACAGGGATGCTATTACACTATCAAAGCAAGCAGTCGTTTTTGAAAGTGTGCTGATCTCTTAATAGCTTCAAGGTTATGACAGAAATAAAATCAATATGCAGCTTGCCTTTTTTATTTTGTATTTCAGTTTGTGTTGGAACATCAAGAGGAATCAAAATTACAAAGTTTTACAGTAGATCCCAGAGATTATTGCTCACATTTCTGTTCCCTATATGGTGTTATAAGTCCTATTATACCAATAATCAGGATGTATTCATGTTTGCATTCTTATTGCACAGTGCCTAGCGCATTGTAGACACTCAAAAATGTTCACTAGTGAATGAGTGAATGAATGGAATAGAATGAATGAATCCCATTTATTGAAGTACTTACAGGAAGGCTAAGTAAGATACCTAACATCACTTACTTGGTAAGTGGCAGAACTAGGTTTAGAGTTTATTGAGATCTCCTGAATCCCAAGAGAGCGGCCTTTAAACATTTGTACTGTGGTTCTGTAGGCAAAGAGCTCTTAAGTTTTCAAAAAAATGGGTTGAAAGCTGCCTCTTGCTTCTCTTCGCTCATCTCCATTTCCACCTTAGGCAACATAAGCTTGAAATACTCAGGGTAGTGAATTTTACCTAAGAAATCTTGCTCCTCACAGCCTACCTAATTGAAAACCCAGATAATTCCAGATGATTTTTTCTGTAGATAGTAGGTCTTTGTAGCCCCATCATGTGGCAATGCTGTAAACTCAGTTTATAAATAATAGTCTGAAATTATGTGATTCTTAAGAGTTATTTTTATCTGTGGGATTTGTATCACAAAGTGAGACTTGGTATTTTATATCACATGACCTCAAATTCGTATGATTCAAATCTGCACAAAATTCAACCATACAGCATCATCACTTTAATTTTGGCACAGAGTCTCAAAACAAGTGGGCTAAGACTTTCTTGGCTCTCTTGTCAGGCCACTGGCTTTGTACACCACCTTGTTTGAAAGCAACATGAGTAATCAGAGTGGGTAGTTATTGATAGTTAATTAACTTAGTCATTGGCCCCTAAGGAAAAGGGGATATTGTAGTCTATTTTGTCATAGTGTATAAGAGATGAGATTTTTCATGTGGATGTGCTTTAGGTAAATGAGATATTATACATGAGGTAAAAACTCAGGAGCCAATTAAAAATGTAATTGATACTTAAGGCCTCAGCAGAGGTAGATTTGCTTATTTGTTTGACTGAAAAAAAGAAATTCAGTACATTCAAGAGAAGGCAAGATTTAGGGGGTCCGTATTGTTTCAGTTATCTATTGCTCTGTAGCAAACCACCCAAAATCTAGTGGCTTAAAACAGCAACCATTTAGTTGTATCTCAGGCTTTGTGGGTTGGTGGGGCCCAGATGTGCACTTTCCCAACTGGTCTTACTGGGAATCTTCACACAGGTACCGTCAAACGGCCACTGTGACTGGCTGGCTGGCTCCTCGATGCCCCTTTACATTGTTTCTCTTCCTCAAGTAGAACTTGCCTGAAGCTTTTCCATGTTGGGACCCGTGCTCTAAAAAACGGAAGGTGGATTTGCAAGACAAGCTTTTTTTTTTTTAATTTGGGGGTTCACCAGTCCTAGAGCATCCTTTCCTTCACACACTGTTGGTTAAAGTGGCGATAAGCCCAGCCAACATTCAATGGGAGGGGACACAACCTCCACCTCTTCGTGGGAAGAGCAGCAGGTGGGAGAGATGAGTGGAATTGTTTTGTGCTACCTTTGGAAACCAGCTTCAATATTCGTTGTTATTCTAGTCAAAATTTAGTGTGCCCAGATTATTGATGATTTTGATTTCTGGAGATAATTGAATGCTTTATGAAAGTATTTTTGTGATTTTTATCTTTCCCTGGACCACTTCTATGGTGAAACTATGCTATATCATATTATCTATGTACTTTTACAATAAGTGGAGACTAGCATTCATTGATGTGTGGAGAAGATAAAGGAAAAAAGCTAGGAACCCACACAACAAACCCCAACCCTCGTTGATCTCACAATGGAAGATTCTCCTGGGTGCAGGCATTCTTCCTCTCTGAATTGACATGACTGACAGAAATGTAAGGAATTTTTACACAAGGAATGTTTACCCAGGTCATATCTTTTCCATCCTAGGGAGAGTTTGAAGAATAGGGTAGAGATTAAGACATGATCCATCATAGATGGATGGAAGACCAATTAGAGCAGACCTAATTTGTGATGGGACATTATAAATTTTAAGATTTCTCCCCATCTTCCAGCAGTTCTTATTAATCAGATGAAATCCATTCTAAATTGTCTTCCTTTAACAAGACTATGCTAAGAGAAACTGAATCTATCTATCTATCTATCTATCTATCTACCTACCTACCTACCTACCTACCTTTCATAGATTTACTTCTTCCTGAGACCAATTTGGAGATAATGAAAGTATTCTGTATTTTCTCAACTCATATCATATGTAGGGAGATAATTTTAATAAATCAGAACAACCATCTGGTGTGGTTTAGTTGATAGAATTGTCTGTTTTATTTAAAACACATTTTGAAGCAAATTACGTTCGTTATCTAACATCTAATCACTAGTATTAAATTTTACCTATATTTTTCCAAAGAATGCAGATTTTTGTAGAGGAAAAAAAGTCTTCAAAGCACAGGCTGACAACTGCTTTACTTAAAAAAAAAATCCTAGCCACCAAGAATACATAATCCAAAAATTACTTAAGAAATGTAGTGTCAGTCCACATATACCTGGGCATAATCCTTTCTTTGTATCATAGAGGAGAACAGCAAGCTTTTATTTCTATAGTAGAAAGGTTAAAAAAAAAACAAAAAAAAAACTCCCAATCTGCTCTGAAGCCTTGGTGCCATGATAGAGCTCCACCACATAGAGAGGGTAAAGAACTGGATCATGACCTCAGTAATCCCTGGATTTTAGAGGTCCTTCCTATAACCAGTACATCGAACAAGTGAGTGTCATGAACAACTCAATATTTAGAACAACTCAACTTTTAGAACATCTGGTTCTATGTACTAGCCAAAGCTGTCAATTTCATTCAAGTTTGCAGCCAATCTCATTTTGCCTTAGGTGCTAGCTCTCCTTTTAATTACAGCTCTGATTCCTCAGGGTTGAAATAGAGTGAGGGGAGAAAGCCAGGTCTTACTTGGCTGGTATTCTTGTTTCCCAGATTCATTCTTTATGCACGTACCAGATATTTAAAACTGACAATGTCCCATTTAACTGTGTTTGTGCATTCTTCAGAGGCTCCCTTGTTCATATGTAGTTCCCTCAATCTGAGCAATTGCTTCTCTCTTCTCTTTTGTAGCTTCTTGCTTAATCTTGCAAGCCCTGGGATATAGTGATATCTACCACTGAATACTGAGGTTATTTTGCTCCTCTAAAACTATCCTGCTGGCCAAGGCCTAATATTATCTGCATGCTAGCTCTCTTTTACATGCGGTCCATATGTGGCCCTCAAGAAACACTTAGACATCCTTTGCTCCTGTAAGTAATGAGGAGGAAAGTTGATCCTAAGTAAGTGGCAAAATCCTTTTACCCTTGGCTTTGGAGCAGCTGCCCGGCCCATCTCTGCCATTTAGATTCACAGCTGAGAGCCTGGAACAAATCTAATATACTTTCTTAATCTTAGGAGACAGATATATTTTCTGAGAGACTCATCAAAGCTTCTCCCTGTCTTGATTTGAAAGGGAGAGGGAGCACCCCGCCCAGCTTCTCTGAGGAAGGTTCTAGTCAGGATCTAGTCCCTCAGTCCTCTCATGTTTTTGTGCCCAAGTTGAGTGAGGGGGTGTGGTTCAAGATTCATAGAACTGGTTTTTGGTTATATTCCCTTTGAAATTCTTCGGCACGATCTGACTTACTTTGGTATCTGAAAAACAGAATAGTGGAATAGTTAAAAGCACAGACTCTGGAGTTAGATTCTCCAGCTTCAAATTCTAACTTACTTAAACTTGCTAGCTTGGTTTCTTCTTCTATAAAACGTTCTTACCTGACTGGTATTAATACTGCCTACTTCTTAGGTTCATTGTGATGATTAAATAATTTAATAATATAGGACACTGAAAAAAGTGGCCCAGAAGTCAAGACAAGAAGAATCTTATTTTTACATCCTGTTAACATTCTCATTATCCCTGGAAACGTCAATCAAAAACTAGAATATCAAACACATAACAGAAGTTAGCTCTACAGAAGGTAGGAGGGTGAATACAAGGATACTCCAACTTTGACCTAAGATCCAATTAGTCAGGAAATCTGGTCCAAGGTCTAATACTGCCACTGAGTAACTAGTATAATCCACAGTAAATCCTTTAGTAACATGTATGTTTGGTTTTCTCGTTTATATGTAAGAACCAAAGTTTTTCTCATTCCGGGACACGAGACTTCTTTGTCAAGGGCAATTTATTCATTCAACTAATACTTATTAAACATATACTATGTGCCAGGTACTCTAGGCACTGAGGATACAGCAGTGAACAAAAACTGAAAAAAAAAATCTCTGCTATCGTGGAGGTTATATACTAGTGGCAAGATCCGAACAACAAACAAAATACGTATTATGTCTTATAGTTGTCCCACTGCCCTTAGAACCACATGAGGACTTGAGATGAGAGGAGGGGGAATAGACTGTATGTCCTCACCTCCTTGTTGTGACCGAAGTAATATCATGTTTAATGGAGAATAAAAGGAGTTCTGATCATCTCTAGGTAGATGGTGATGCTGAGGCTGTGAGTAGCGTTTGGAAAAGGGAAGGAGACTTCTGCCAGGAGCATGCAGAGACTGGGCTCCCCGTCTTTGCTGGACAGTGGTGATGGTGAGGCCAGCAAGGGGTGGTCTTACTTAGAGCACACAGATCTTATGGGCTCCCTCTTGAATCCTGATAGAGTCTAGAGGCTGAGGAGGGACAGCCTTACCTATAGTTCCTCATCCCCCTGTTCCTTTGTGATTCTTAGTGCAAAAATCCTCTAAGATTGTCTGTTGTATCCTGCAGATGGGGGCATAAAGGAAGAGGAAAAAGAATCATTGGTTTCACAGGATTATATGTGTCTTGGAATTCATTCTAACCAGAATGAAACACTGTTTCTGTGACCTATAAAAGAAGAACATAGGAACACAGGAGTCACTTTTAAAATCTTATATCTATCAGAATGTCTAAACGTAAAAAAAAAAAGACTGACAACATCAACTGCGGGTGAGAATGTAGACCAAACTCAGCCCTCATACATTATTGGTGAGAATAGAAAATGGTACAATCATGTTGCAAAAATGTCTGGCAGTAATTATAAAATTAAGCATATACCTACCCTGCGGTCCAGAATTTACTCAAGAGAAATGAAAACATATGCTCGCACACACACAAATATATACAAGAAAGTTTACAGCAACTTTTTCATAATAGCTCAAAACTAGAAACAGCCCAAATGCTCACCAATAGGAAGATAAATAAATAAACTGTGGCTTATTCATACAGTGGAATACTGCTCAGCAATAAAAATAAATGAGCAATATGAAGGAATCTCAAACACATACTGCTGAGTGAAAGAAATCGTACACAAAAGAGTCCATAGTGTGTGATCTATATGAAGTTCTAGAACAGGAAAAACTAATCTATGGGGAAATAAAAGAACAACATCAACCGGGTGAGAATGTAGACCAAACTCAGCCCTCATACATTATTGGTGAGAATAGAAAATGGTACAATCATGTTGCAAAAATGTCTGGCAGTAATTATAAAATTAAGCATATACCTACCCTGCGGTCCAGAATTTACTCAAGAGAAATGAAAACATATGCTCGCACACACACAAATATATACAAGAAAGTTTACAGCAACTTTTTCATAATAGCTCAAAACTAGAAACAGCCCAAATGCTCACCAATAGGAAGATAAATAAATAAACTGTGGCTTATTCATACAGTGGAATACTGCTCAGCAATAAAAATAAATGAGCAATATGAAGGAATCTCAAACACATACTGCTGAGTGAAAGAAATCGTACACAAAAGAGTCCATAGTGTGTGATCTATATGAAGTTCTAGAACAGGAAAAACTAATCTATGGGGAAATAAAAGAATAATGACTGTTTCTGAGGTGGTAGGAGCAAGGATTGACTGAGGAGAATGAAGGACCTTTCTGGGGTTATGGTCATCTTCTGTATCTTAATAGGAATTTGGAATTGTGAAAGAGTATGTAGTGTGAATGGTACCCAAGCTTACTGAATGGTACATTGAAGGTTTTTGCATCTCATTGTATGTAAATTTTACCTCAAAAGAAAAAAATAATTCTGTAAAATTTTAGTAAATGCTATGCCCGCTTAAATGTTTGGGGAACATACTGAGGTCTGAACTTATTTGGAAAAGCATAAAAAAATAAGATGAGTGAATAGATGGATAGTGGGATGGTTAGATAATTGTGTGATCAAGCAAGTATAGTAAAAGTTAATCATAGAATCTAGGTGGTGGGTACATGTTTAGTTACTATAAAATTCTTTACTCTTCTGTAAGCTTGGTAATTTTCAAAATAAAGTTTCAGGAAAAAAAAGTCTAGTTTGAGGTAGAAATATGATATTTTGTTATCATGGCTCACATATTGTAAAAATTCAAAAGAACTATGAGTATCACATAGCTTTATTATGTACTTTTATTGAGATAATAGAGATGATAAAAGATGCATTCATTTACTCAGTTATTATTTAATGAGCAACTCATTGTTAGCCTCTAATAAAAACAGGCACAATAGTCTGTTCCTGCTTTTATATTGTAATGGAGGAAGAAAAGATATTTATTTTATAAGTTTTCTGCTAACAAATAATATATCACATTGGTAACAATAATTTTAAACAAAATAATTCTCCTTTAAAATTCCAAACACTGCTTGGATATTTTACTCTACTCTATTTGAAATATTTTCATTAAAGAATAATGAATTCCTACGAAGACAAGTTCTAGAAATAGGTTTTATGGTGCTTCCCATATTGAACCAATAGTAAATTATCTCCAATTAATAGTCTTCACATCTTTCATGTAAAGTATAGTTATAAGATATTAGGTTCTGAAATTAATTAATCCAAAATAAAACCCAGTTGAATAAGTAATCATTAAGAAGCATAATTTAGGAAATTTTTTAAAAATCAAAAATAAATTTTTTGGAAACATGAGCCAACAGCATCACAAGATTTGTCCTCAATACCTACATAATGTAAATTATATCTGGCATGTCTCCTCACTAAAGCCACAATGCCCAGAAATAACTAAAGTAAATAGCTTTAAGCAATTTAATTTATAATCTCATCTAGTGAGTGTATATGCAGCTGTCAAAAAACAATTAGCTTTCTAGTTACTGACTTTAAATACAAATCCTATTATCTCTGTTAATGAAAATGCTAAAAGCTAGTTTTGGACCAGTAGGAACTTAAGTTCAGTCCTCAGTCTTCTAGTCTTTCTCTCTATTCTTTTCTTCTGTGAATTTACCCACATGACATTCTCCCTAAGCTCCAGTCTTATTTCTCCTATAGAATACTGAATATTTTTTCTTTAAACATTTCCAAAACTGAACTTTTCATCTTCCTCCCAAAAGTCATGCAACTTCCTGCTTTAATCATAGCTGTACTATTTTCTCATCATCCAGATGCTAAATCTACTCCATTCTGCTCTTAATTTAGTGTAATAAGTCACTGAATTTTGTTAGTTTTTTCCTCAAAAATGTTCTCATCCTTCTTTTTTTCTCTTTATTCTCATTGCCACCGGCCTAGTTCATTGATTTCATTCTGAACTACTGCAATAACTTTTAAAAGTAGAATTTATTGTTGCTCCTTTTCCAATTGTTAAGAAATCAGAAAATAGAAAAATTTTTAAACATTGAGAATGTAATGCATGTAATTTTGGTGCTGCTGAGAGCTAGTTAAAGCAGCTGTTCACATCTTATTGTAAATTCTTCTAATTGCTTCTCACTTTTCTTTGAACATGATTCATAATTGCATTATATTACTTTCTCACAAATACACCAAAATTTATGCATTTAATCCCCACATTTGAATATTTGTTTCATTATTAACTTCTTATTATAGATAACACTGATATGGACATCTGCATATATACATGTTTATGTGAATCTCTGACTATTTCCTAAAGATAAATGCCAAGAGGTGGAAATAGTGAGTTAAATAGCATGAATTACCAAAACTTTAAAAATAATCTTGCCAAATATCCTTCCAAACCTACTTTCAGCAATGTATGAGTATCTGTTTTGTCACCCTTCAAAGAAATTAGCATTATCATTTAAAAAATTATCAATTTTGGGCTTCCCTGGTGGCGCAGTGGTTGAGAGTCCGCCTGCCGATACGGGGGACACGGGTTCATGCCCCGGTCTGGGAAGATCCCACATGCCGCGGAGCTACTGGGCCCGTGAGCCATGGCCGCTGAGCCTGCGCGTCCGGAGCCTGTGCTCCGCAACGGCAGAGGCCACAGCAGTGAGAGGCCCGCGTACAGCAAAAAAAAGAAAAAAAAAAATTATCAATTTTATAGCTTGAAATAGTATCTTGTTTTAATTCTCAGCTATTTGAATACTGATAATCATTTTTTTATGTTTACTGGCCGTTTATAATTCTTGTGAATTACTAATTCATGTCTTTACTCCATTTTCTTTTTTTTCTTTTTTTTAGTTGAAGTATAGTTAATTCACAATAATATTTAGGCCATTTTCTTTTTAGGGGCTTTGTCTTTTGCCTACTCATTTCACAATAGTTTTACAATCAGTACATTTGTCTTCATCATCTCAAAATTATAAATATCTTGTGCTTTAATTCAAAAGAAATATAGCTAGTATACCATTTGCTTATCCAAATGTTGAATGGCTCTCCATTCCCTACAGAATCAAGACTTTAATGTTCAAGAATTCTAATTTCTCTGTCTACCTAAGCCTATCGATAAGTATCACCAATGATGTGTCCAACTCCAATGTTCACTGTTACCAGGCGTGTACAGATACCCTTGCCTAATAGCCCGGCCCTCTCTTCTCCACCTAAACCCTAAGTATCCTTCTGAATCATATCCTGTGTAAACCTTAACCAGTTACTCCAGCTCACGTGAATCTTTCCTTTTCTAGTTTACTCTTCCATTATTCTACTTATGTGCTCCTGCCAGAAATCTGGGGCCCTTAGCTCATACTTTCCTCTCCTTCATCTCACATATTCAACCCATAGGGACTCTTAATTCTACTTCATAAATGCAATTTAAATTTCCTTATTTATCTCTACTAACACTGTCACTATTCCGACCACGTCTTCATTCTGTACTGCATAGACTATGGATAGCCCCCTCTGCTACCTAAAATTCATTCTCTCTTAGTAGTCATAATGACATTTTAAAAGGCAAATTTGATCACAGTACTTACTCCCCTGCTTAAAGCTCTGTCAATAGACTTTTACTGCACTTAGGCTAGAATCCAAAATCTTTTATGTGGCCGACAACATCCTGCGAAATCTGGCTACTCTTCATCATCATCTTTCACTCCTCCCCTCACCCTTGCCCCCATCCTTATTCTCCTCAAATGCCCTAAACTTCTTAGTCAGTACTTCCCCCTATCCTTCTTCCTCTGATTTACTCTCTTCTCTGTGCACCCACAACTTATTCCTCCTGCGGTTGCCAACTTACATGTAACTTTCTCACGGTACACTTCTCAACTCTCTAGACTAGGCTTCTTTATTGCTGAGGCTCACAACATATGGCACTTGTCATTTCCTAATTCTTGCACTTATTTATTAAATATTTTTTCCCTTTCGCAAGGATAAGGACCATGTCTATATGTTCCAGCGTTGTATCCCAAGCATCAAGCAGAATGCCTTGCAAAAACAAGAGACTCAGTACTGTTTTGTGGCCTGGAAAAAACATGCAAGCCTGCTTTATCCTATGCACAGAGTAGTTACTTGTTCTCCAAATTGTTCTCGTGGTTAATTTTTTTCCCCTAAGCATATTTTATCTTTTTTCAAGTCAACGACCATGCTCTATGCTTCTCTATAATATTCACATAGCAAAGAACAGTTCTGCAAAACAGCAGACATTAAATATACACCAGTTGAGATAAATGTGCAGCTGAATAGTTACAACACTGACCTTTTGAAAAGAAATTGAGGAACAGATGGTCAAAACAAAATTTGGTATTGAGAGAAAACAGAAGAGGGGGATAAAACATCACTACTGAGGGTTGATTAATAATCAAATTATTAAATTGAGGATGTTTTTAGCTCTCCAGTTGTTCTATGCTTATTTTGCTCTTCACTGACACGAGGAAATCTGTTAATACAGAAAAATTAAATTTTCTTGAATGCAATTCAAACAAGAGGTTGAATTCATTTGAAAAATTGCCTTTTTCTTATACATAATAATAAGTATTCAAAGCTGTTTTTTATTATCCCATCAACTGATCCTTTTAAGGATCAATTAAATCAAGTAAAGAGGCATTAAGGAGAGGATGATAAGGTCAAAGAAATAATAACACGGTTTTGCATGTTTGAAAGTTGCTAAGAGAGTAAATCTTGAAAGTTCTCTTGACAAAAAGAAATTGTTAACTCTGTGTGGTGATGGATGGTAACTAGACTTACTGTGGTGATCATTTCACAGTGTATATGAATATTGAATCATTATGTTGTATAACTAAACAAATATAATGCTATATGTCAATTATACCTCAATTAAAAAATGAAATTTAAAAACATAAATATAGTTAAGTCTGAATTATTTAGTGGCAACTTAACCCAGTTAGGATACAGGGCAGATCCAGTACCTTCTTATTGCCATGATTAAGCACAGGCAGCAGCCAATGAATTTTGATGGACAACACTCCACAACCCAGACTGGAGAGTGAAATCTAGCTTTGAGATTCAAGTGGAGATGTGACTAATGAGAGACATCCCAAGATGTGGAGCCCAGAGCATAAACTTCATCTAGAGCAGAAATGCCAGGAGTAGCCTCCTCTCCTCAAATCCTGACTGGGGCCTACGTCAGCATCAGTTAACCACAGCCAAATTATTCAATGTCTCTGAGGGTGTGCTTTTCCCAGGGTCTGTTGTGTCTCAGATCAGAATTCATCCTTTCTTCTTTCCCTCCACATCTATGCATGAGCAAAAGTTGTCTTTTTTTTTTTAATATATGGATACTGTGCAAATTCTTCTTTTTAAAGAGGGTAGTCATATTTACCCCTGGTCCTAGGTGCTGAGTTCCTTGGTGGGTTTCAAAATGCAAATTTGAGTTTAGGGCCAAGGGAACCAATTTGCTCTTAAGGATTGAAAAAGAATCACACATTCTAGGAGGGAACTTTAGGGATAAGAGATAAAGGCCAAGCTAGGACTCTGGAGGGAAAAGAGTGCAGCTATGGGGAGTGGCATGGAAAATTGCCACCTGTTCCAACAATGACTCCTTCTCCCAAATCTCCAGTTGAGTGCACTGAAGCCCATAAAATATGTAGTCCAAGTGGACTGTTTGTGCAAACTATTGAAGGGGCTAAGATTCATGTCTAAGTTAACCTGAGAAGGGAAGGCAAAAGAGACAGGGTCCCTGGTAGAAGCAAGACTCTCTAAAGAGTGATTTCAGAAGAATAGAGTGTTGTAAGATCTTTGAACTTCCACAGTTTACACTAAGCTTAGGTGGCTGCACAGGGACCATGTATCTAAAACTAACATCCCCAACTAAAATCTATGTTTCATCTCCTCTGAGAGAGAGCACAAGAGCATTTCTTAAGGAAAATAGTGAAATTGTAGGTGAATTAGTTAAAATAACAAAGGGGCTATGTAAAAGGGGCAAAATAGAATCATCTAAATTATTTTTAAGGGAAAATTTTCTATAAAGTAAGTCAGTGCTTCATTGAAAAATTATGCAAATTACAGAAATATGAATTATAATCCTATTTCTTCAAAGTTGTTTCACAATCTTGTTCAATCTATCTTATTTATAAATGTGACTGATAATATTTGCAGCATGTGACAGGGCTGGATGATCTCCTAAGACCATTATATCTCTCAGAAATATGATTCTCTGAATAACTGAATTGAATATTTAAATATATAATTTGTTCCCATTATCTGCAATTCAATTAGCTAAAACAAGTACATACGGATTAGTAAAATGAATGTCACTAAATAGTTCAATTTTCCTAGTTTTAGTTAAGGACTCATGGAAAATGATACATGGGTAGGCAAGGTAAAATAAAAACATGGACTCTAAGAGAGTTCTAAACAATATTATTATTCCCCATAAATCGATAATTGAGAAAATTATTCTATCTTTATTTTACATGCCTTTATTTGTTACATTTTGAGATATATCCTTCAACTATATATAAAAACAAATATATGTGAACATTTATCTGTTAGATAATATTTCAAATTACGCTATTAGGCAATACTTTAATTTCAAAACTTAAGTGATGTGTTAATTTGTGGCTTTTGTTTGTTTTTTCATTTTGATCTGATTCCATTTTTTTCCAAATGGATAGTACCTCTGTTAAAGTCCTAAAACAATAAACCAGCACCTAACAACAACATATATGTATGTGAAAATGTATCATTTAAAAATATATTTACAAGTGAATGTTCCAAACCCCTGTGTTATTGTTTTTTGTTGTTTTACATATGAGGAAGCGGAGACTCAGAGAGGTTAAATAAACTCCAATATCATATTAGACTTGCAGTCAGTGGGAAAGGAGAAATTCAAATATGGATTTCTGATTTAAATCCATTTTTTTTGACATCTCAAAAAAATGGAGAACACAGACATAATACAGAAAGAGATAAATGGTACCCTAAAGCCAAAATCATTTTTTTGTGTCCCCAAATATTTAGAGGTTTCAGATGATTCTGTTTTTTAGTAATATTATTAATTCATATCTGCAATAGTGATGTAAAAATTGGGTAATATCTCAGTGAGTTAGATTAGGCGATGTGCTTCATTCTCTCTCTTTAATTAGCTGAATAATTGCTTCAGCTTTTCAATTCTCTTTGTCCATAGAGGCTTAACTTGAGACTCAACTTTGCATGAAAATCACATTCAAATTTTTCCAAGATCATCTGTTCAATTTTGTTCACCTAAATGATTGACAGCTGTTCAGAAAGAACAAAATCCAGACAAAGTCAAGCAAAAACTCTGATCCTTGAAAGAACAGTTTTTCACTGTCAAAAAAACCCCACAGATTTATAATTTAATAATATTTATATCATTTTATATATGTATGTATTTATATAATAAATGTCATCTACTTATGTATATTTATATTTTTGCATATATATTTCTGGCTCTCCAGTAGTAAGTATTTTTAAAAGAATGTGGGATCGCTAAGTCTGAAACATTTCATTCAAAGTAGAATCAGGAGAAAGACAGCATGCACAATACAATGGTCTATGCAGAGATATAGAAATTAGACATTCAAATGTAGTATAAACTTGACCATATCCTTTTTTACACATGATCTTGTATATTACATATTTTATATGTTTCTTATTGTCTTTGAAATGAGGTTTAGCCTAGTCACAAAGGTAATTAATTGCTTTCATAATAACATAAAGTGGAAATCACTTTATTTAACTGGATTCAGCCTAGTATTTTAAAGGTCGTGTGATCACATGGCATTTAAAATCTTAACACTTAGAGGCAACTACCCTTGAATGGTTTAAGCTGTTTCAAACCATCATGTGTTTGTGTGTGTGTAACATGTGACGTACAATAGCCAGATTTTTCCATCTGTAGTGTTGCCCTTAGCAACAGAAGACATGTGACAGTGCTTATGTGACTCTGCTGGCCTGCAACAGTGTGTAGAAGGATTTAAGCAAAATGAAACAGACAGAAATATTGATCCAGGCAACTGGAGTTTTCAAGTGTTTTGCAATGATTATGCAGATTGTTAAGGGAAGAAAAGAAAGAAGCAAAGAAAAGCAGAGAAAACTGGAGTGAGAGGCTATGGTAACACAAAGGGGTATGTTTTCCAGAGGTTGTTATGAAGTTGAATTTTTTTTTTTTTTTAACATCTTTATTGGGGTATAATTGCTTTACAATGGTGTGTTAGTTTCTGCTTTATAACAGAGTGAATCAGTTATACATATACATATGTTCCCATATCTCTTCCCTCTTTGTCTCCCTCCCTCCCACCCTCCCTATCCCACCCCTCCAGACAGCCACAAAGAACCGAGCCGGTTTCCCTGTGCCATGCGGCTGCTTCCCACTGGCTATCTACCTTACGTTTGTTAGTATATATATGTCCATGTCTCTCTCTCGCCCTAACACACCTCACCCTTCCCCCTCCCCATATCCTCAAGTCTGTTCTCCAGTAGGTCTCTGTCTTTATTCCTGTTTTACCCCTAGGTTCTTCATAACATTTTTTTTTCTTAAATTCCATATATATGTGTTAGCATACGGTATTTGTCCTTCTCTTTCTGACTTACTTCACTCTGTATGACAGACTCTAGATCTATCCACCTCATTACAAATAGCTCAATTTCGTTTCTTTTTATGGCTGAGTAATATTCCATTGTATATATGTGCCACATCTTCTTTATCCATTCATCCGACGGCGGGCACTTAGGTTGTTTCCATCTCCGGGCTATTGTAAATAGAGCTGCAATGAACATTTTGGTACATGACTCTTTCTGAATTCTGGTTTCCTCAGGGTATATACCTAGTAGTGGGATTGCTGGGTCATATGGTAGTTCTATTTGTAGTTTTTTAAGGAACCTCCATACTGTTCTCCATAGTGGCTGAACCAATTCACATTCCCACCAGCAGTGCAAGAGTGTTCCCTTTTCTCCACACCCTCTCCAGCATTTATTGTTTCTAGATTTTTTGATGATGGCCATTATCTTCTCAAAGAACCAGCTTTTAGTTTTATTGATCTTTGCTATTGTTTCCTTCATTTCTTTTTCATTTATTTCTGATCTGATTTTTATGATTTCTTTCCTTCTGCTAACTCTGGGGTTTTTTTGTTCTTCTTTCTCTAATTGCTTGAGGTGCAAGGTTAGGTTGTTTATTCGAGATGTTTCCTGCTTCTTAAGGTGGGCTTGTATTGCTATAAACTTCCCTCTTAGAACTGCTTTTGCTGCATCCCATAGGTTTTGGGTCGTTGTATCTCCATTGTCATTTGTTTCTAGGTATTTTTTAATTTCCTCTTTGATTTCTTCAGTGATCACTTCGTTATTAAGTAGTGTATTGTTTAGCCTCCATGTGTTTGTATTTTTTACAGCTCTTTTCCTATAATTGATATCTAGTCTCATGGCGTTGTGGTCGGAAAAGATACTTGATACAATTTCAATTTTCTTAAATTTACCAAGGCTTGATTTGTGACCCAAGATATGATCTATCCTGGAGAATGTTCCATGAGCACTTGAGAAAAATGTGTATTCTGTTGTTTTTGGATGGAGTGTCCTATAAATATCAATTAAGTCCATCTTGTTTAATGTATCATTTAAAGCTTGTGTTTCCATATTTATTTTCATTTTGGATGATCTGTCCATTGGTGAAAGTGGGGTGTTGAAGTCCCCTACTATGAATGTGTTACTGTCGATTTCCCCTTTTATGGCTGCTATGCTATGCTATGGCTATGCTCAATACATAAGGCAAAAACTAGCAGCCATGAAGTTGAATTTTAAAATATACATATGTGATCATTCTATTCCTCTGTCTCTGTCATTTATGTTTATATTTAGTAAATAAGGTAAACCCTTTTCTGCTGTGTGATATGAAAAAGGGTAATTCTATAATCAAAAATATCTGCTGTATGATATGAAAAAGGGTGATTCCATAATCACAAACACCTTCCTCTGTTACCATCACAATTAAGAATAAGAATGAGAATTTTTTTACTATCACCATGCTCATTTAAAGATAGCTTGTGAAATACATTTTCAGAGGAGATTCTTTTTCTGGAGTCTACAAGACAGTTTAAATTTAATAGAATTATAAGATCACGTATGTGGAATAACATGATATAATCATGTCTACTATAATCCATAAGATTTTTTTACACACAATCTTTTTATTTGAGTTTGGGAAACTTAATAAAACTAGGAGAGTGAAGATCCTGTAGTACCCATTATAAAGTAACCCAATTTACTCACTCTGTTAAGAACTCTGGCTATACATATATCTTCAATCAGAAAAAAAAAAAATGCAGATGTGACAGCATAAGGACCAGTGTTAGAAGTGTATCATGTAGACAAATATTCTTCTGGGTCATGTAATCCTTCCATGTAAATTGCAATGCATTTAATAGTCTATAGTGAAAAGTATGATATTGTGAAGAGAACTATGGCGAAGAGAGCAAATCTCGAAAGGGAAAACATCTTCACTTTTACCATTTTATGTTTGCTATAGTGAAGAAGAGAAGAAATACATGAATTTTACACTACCAAGTAGTTTAATTGATCAGAGAACCAATGAATACCGAGTACTTGTGATATTTAAGTTCCTTTATATGATTTAATTGCAAAAGCAGTATAAAGTACATGGTGTTATACTCATTTTACAGATGAGAAGCTTGAAGCTTTAATAGCTTAAGGGAATCTCCCAAGGCTATTACTTAGGAATTAAGTGTATTTTTGCACCCAAGACTTATACCACACCCTTGCTTGCCACTAAGCCACTTAGAAGAAAGTCTGTGTGCATGTACAATGCATATCATAAGTCTTGTACAATTGCAAAAAGTGAGCAATACCTTTTAACTCTGAACTTCTGAAAAGTCAAACCAATAAAATAAATACATGATCAGTTATAATTCTCTACTTTTTTTAATAGATAATTTTTCTGTACCTCCTCTGTGTCAGACACTGTACTAGGCAGTAGAAATACAATGGAGGGAAAACAGACATAGTTTCGCCTTATATATTAGTTGGGGTTCTCCAGAGTAACAGAACCAATAGGAGAATATATATATATATTTCAGTGACTGCCTGCGGCTAAGG
>NW_006786662.1:595391-598099 GCF_000442215.2 Lipotes vexillifer
CAAACCTTCTCACAAAAAAAAAAAAAAAAAAAAAAAAAAAAGAAGAGGAGGGAATACTTCCAAACTCACTTTATGAAGCCAGCCATACTCAGATACCAAAGCCAGACAAGGACACTAAAAGAAAAAAAAATTGCAGGCCAATATCACAGATGAACATAGATGCAAAATTCTCAATAAAATATCAGCAAACTGAGTTCAACAAAGCATTAAGAGGATTGTACCATGATTAAGCGAGATTTATTCCAGGGATGCAAGGATGGTTCAACATCCACAAATCAATTAATGTGATACACCACATTAACAAAACAAAGGATAAAAATTATATGACCATGTCAATAGATGTAGAAAAGCTCATGGCAAAACTCTATATTCTTCCATGATAAAAACTCTCAAGAGACTGGGTATAGAGGGACCACACCTCAATATAATAAAGGTCATATATGACAAGCCCACAGCTAACGTCACACTCAACAGTGAAACACGGAAAGCTAAAGGAATCATACTCCTTGATTTTAAAATATATTACAAGCTATAGTAATTGAAACAGTATGGTGTTGGTATGAAAACAGAAATACAGACCAATGGAACAGAATAAAGAGTCCAGAAATAAAACCATGCATTATGGTCAACTAATTTTTGACAAAGCAGCAAGAGTGCACAATGAGGACAGAACAGTCTCATCAAAAAATGGTGCTAGTAAAACTGGGTATCTACATGTAAAAGAATAAAATTGGACTCAATTTACACAATACACAAAAATAACTCAAAATGTGTTAAATACTTAAATATAAAATCTGAAACTGTAAAACTCTTGGGAGAAAACAGAGGGAATAAGCTCCTTGACATTGATCTCAATAGTGATTTTTTGGATTTGACACTAAAGCAAAGGTAAAAAAAAGCAAAATTCAACAAACGGGACACATCAAACTAAAAGGCTTCTTGCACAGCAAAGGAAACAATTAAAATAAAAATGTTATCTACGGAATGGGAGAAAATATTTGTAAATCACATATCTGATAAGGGGTTAATACCCAAAATGTATAAGGAACTCTAACAACTCAACAGCAAAAAATAAAAACCCAACTTAAAAAATGGGAAAAGGACCTGAATAGACATTTTTCCAAATAAGATATACAAATGGTCAAGAGGTATATGAAAAGATGCTCAACATCACTAATCTTCAACAAAATGCAAAGCAAAACCACAATGAGATACTACCTCAAACCTGGTAGGATGGGTATCATCAAAAAGACAAAAGATAAGAGATGTTGGTGAGGATGGAGAGAAAAGGGAAGACTTGTGCACTGTTGGTGGGAATGTAAATTGGTACAGCTAGCATGAAAAACAGTATAAAGGTTTCCTAAAAAAATTAAAAATATAACTGTCATATGATCCAGCAGCACACTTCTGGGTATATATCTAAAGGAAATGAAATCAATATCTCAAAGAGACATATGTACTTCCATGTTCATTGCAGCGTTATTTAAAATAGCCAAGATGTGGAACAACCAAGTGTCTATCAATGGATGAATGGATAAAGAAAATGTGGTATAAATATAGTCAATGAAATATTATTCACCCTTAAAAAAGAAGGAAATCTTGCCATTTGTGACAACATGGATGAACCTTGAGGGCATTATGCTAATTGAAATAAGCCAAACAGAGAAAGACAAATACCATATGGATACTTATACCTACATCTGAAAAAGAAAATGTATGTGTGTGTATATATATATATATATATATATATATATATTCAAACTCTAATCTCTCTGTATACACATATGAATAAATGAGCTTTATTAAAACTGTAGGGGTTCAGAACACACCTCCCTAAAATACGCTACTTTGGCACTTGGATTATTTTGAGCTGAAGGAAATGGAGACCCTATAGGCTCAAGAGAAATTACCGTCCTTCCCTAACTACTAGAAGAATTTAAACTGGGGCTTTTTCCCAGGAAAAGAGTTTTACTTAAAACTGTAGGGGTTCAGAACACACCTCCCTAAAATACGCTACTTTGGCACTTGGATTATTTTGAGCTGAAGGAAATGGAGACCCTATAGGCTCAAGAGAAATTACCGTCCTTCCCTAACTACTAGAAGAATTTAAACTGGGGCTTTTTCCCAGGAAAAGAGTTTTACCAGAGATAAATTTTATCTAAGTGGCCCCATCTATATGGCAGGGCAAACATCTAGTTACCAAATATCTGCTCTTCTTCTTCTTGTCCTGTGAATGACCCTCCTGTCTTTGGAACCCCCAGGCTCCTATCCCATTCCTTAGCTCAGGGTGACATATACAGTTCATTTTACCTTCTACCTTTGAATCTCCTCATGTTTGTGGTGTCTCTGATTCTCTCATGTATGTGGAGTTCTTGCACATATGAAGTAAAATTTGATTTTTTCTACTATTATTCTGTCTCATGTCAATTTAATTCTTAGACCAGCCAGAAGAACCTAGAAGGGTAAAGGAAAATTTTCTTGTTTCTGACATGAGGAATTGGATCATGTAATTATGGAAGCTAAAATGTCCCGTGATCTGCCATCTGCAAGCAGGAGACCCAGAAAGGCCAGTAGTATGGATGCCAGTTCTAATCTGAAAACCTGAGGACCAGGAGCATTGGGGGCAGAAGACTTGGGTCTCAGACAGAGCACATACACCCTTCCTCTGCCTTTTTGTTCTACTGGAGGATGCTTCCCTACCCTGGGGG
>NW_006786662.1:598109-616790 GCF_000442215.2 Lipotes vexillifer
GGGAATTTACTTTGTTCAGTTCACCAGTTCAAATGCTAATCTCTTCCAGAAACGCTCTCACAGACACACCCAGAAATAATGTTTAACCAGATATCTGTAACCAGTGGCCCAATAAATCTGACGAATTAAATTAACCATCACACCTTATGTGTTCTTGCCTTGCCTCTGTAATCATGACTTCATAGAATTACAGTGCCCTGCTTTCTTAGTCCTCATTGAAATGGCAAAATAAAACATTAATCAAGTGTTACGTTTATTTTCTGCATCCCCAATAAGAGTATCATGGCTATAATTTATCCCCTAGAACAGTGACCTACTTCACAATTATGTTTCAATGAATGATTAAAGTCACCACACGTAAATATATTATTTATTCATTTACTCTAGTTGCAGTGTATGGGCTCTCTTGTTGTGGCACATGGCCTCTAGAGACCAGGCTCAGTAGTTGTGGCACACAGCTTAGTTGCCCCATGGCATGTGGGATCTTAGTTCCACAACTAGGGATTGAACCCGCATCCCCTGCATTGGAAGGCGGATTCTTAACCACTGGACCACCAGGGAAGTCCCTATAATTTATGTATTTAGTTTATAATCTATATAAACTATGGAAGGAGGTATTTGGTTTTATAAAGTAGGAGGGAAAGGTGGATCATCAGATAGCCTTAGGAATGAGAGAGACTGGAAATAGCACTTGAGAAAGTTTGGCTACAAATGGGAAGAACAATGAGGCAAGACAGTAGCTAGAAGATAAAGTACAAAAAAGGCAAAAGTTTTTAACTTTTGTCGAGGAGGAAGATATTTTCCTCTACCCTTCTAAGTTCTCTGGCTGGTCTAAGAATTAGATTGACATGAGACAGATTGACAGGAAAAAAAAAATCACACAAAAGTGAAACGGAGTTCTAAGCATAACCCTGGGAACATTCCCGGGTACAAAAGACCCTTCGTGTTCCCTGTTTCTTGTTTGTAGGAAGAAGACTTTAGTTTCCTAGACCTTCCCCAAGTTCCAAAGAGCAGCACAAGCAATTACTAATTAGGGAAGTGAGGGAATGCAGAAACAAAGGAAAAACAGTTAAGCAAGAAAAGCAATGGCAATAGTTCTGTGTAAAACAGAGTCCTAGTTCCTCCTCAAAGGATATACATAACAATCTGACACATAGCTTTGAGTGGTTCTTCAGGAACTAAGACCCCTCACCCAGGTGGAGGATGGTTGGAACCAGAAGGCTGATGATTAAGATTCCCAAAACCTCACCCTGTTACCTCACCACCAACCAATCAGAAGAAAGTCATGCACCCTGCAGCCCTCACTCCAAATGTTGCCTTTAAAAACCCTGAAAGCCATCAGAAAGTTCAGGTCTTTTGAGCATGAGCTATCTGTTCTCCTTTCTTGGTGCCTGCAATAAATACTGTACTTTCCTTTATAACAACCCAGTGTCAGTAAATTGGCTTTGCTGCGCAGTGAGTGAATGGACTCAAGTTCCTTTTCGTAACAAAAATTTAATTACATGGATATACATGGGAGAGACCCAGGACAACTGAGCAGCTCACCAAAGTAGCAGAAATCCTCACTTTAAGTACCATCTTCAGCTAAAGAAAAAAGGGATTTGGAGGGTAGTGGTTAGGGACTTCAAAGGGGAGGAAAGCAATTCACATGAAAATGGAAAAACACTTGTATGATAAACAAGTGTTTGCTGGGCCACACAGAAACAATGGGACATAGAAAGAAATTTTAACAAGCAGATATTGCTAGGTTCCTCTCTGCCCATTTAGTTCATACTATAGTTATCTTTGGTGATAGTTTGCTTTCTGGAATAGGTCCTCTATTTACAACTTTCTGGAATAGGTCTTCTATTTACAATCTTCTAGGCAGTTAGGAGGAAGATTAAAGTCTCTTCCTGACTCTTTTGGGCCTTGATTGCTTTTAGCTCGAAATAATCTGCATGCCAGATACATTCTGGAGTGGCAAATTTTGTTCCCCTACACTTTGCTTTGTTTTTGTTTTTTTTAAGATAGAAGAAACTTGAATAGACCTAGGTGTTGGTGAGAAGTGTGGCAGACTGCTAATTGGTCCCTAAAGTTTCTTGTCTTTTCCCACAGAAATAGAGTTTTAGCTGAGCACATAGCCACTCAGTTGGAGACTACATTTCTCAACTTCCCTTGTAGCTAAGGGAAGTTAGACTGACTATCACTGACTAAGCTGTAACCAGTGGTATGTGAATGGAAGTGATCTTTGCAACTTCTGTAAAGCCTCAAAGTGGAATTCTGTGCCCTCCTCTTCTTCCAAAAGGCTGGAATATGAAGTTTTGGTGACTTAATTCAACCTCATGGAAGAGCAACATGATGAAGGGAAATTGGTTCTGTGAAGGAATTAGAAACATCTGCAGCTCCTCTCCAGACAAAACAGGTAAGAGAGAAATAGCATTTATCTCATTATGCCTTTTTATTTTGAAGTCTCTTTTTCCTAATGGCTTACCCTATACTTAACTAATATAGGGAGGACCCAGTGAGAGGGAGAAGTTAGAAGTACCATAGTAAAATGAAATAGGTAAGATTCATTAGAAGCTGTAAGAACTAAGAATTCAGAATTAAGAATGACACTGTATATTACATATGAATATGAGTACACATGTGAGTATATAATAATATATAAAATCAAACAAAAAAAATAATGCAGGAGGCTGTGAGGGTAAAGATCTTTAAGAGTAAAGAGCTGGCACAGTATGAGGTGCTTTTGAATCTGCACCTCTGATGGGACTTGAGCCCACAATCTTCCAACTGAAACTGCACAACTTGTCTCAGAATTTAATGAAGTTCAGGTTCTTTATGTCTCCTCGCAGAAGGAATTCAGCAAGAGGCAAAATGATAAGTAAGAAGTAGATTTATTAGTATAGGACATTTGTAAAGGATACAGGCTGGCAGGCAAGAGGGCTCTGCCCTGAGAGCTAAGTGGGCTACATTTTTTATAATCAAAGGAAAAGTGGGGAGGGAGAGAAGACCACCTTCTTCCTCATCTTCGAGTAGACGTCAGGCTTACATCATTAGCTCCTCCTTCACGTTGGATGCAAAAGTTTTTGACCCTATACTTCAAACCAGGACTGTTATTCAAATCAGCAGAAGGGTGTTAACATTTACTAAAATATGTTAAATCATCTCAGGTTTCAGTATAATGAGTGTCTTCTACTTTGGAATGTCACCTTTCCCTTATATTCCTGTCCTTGGTATGTGTAGAGGTGCATGTCCTAAGGATCATTATCTTGCTGACCTCCACCAGCAGGATGCAAGCCTCATTTTTTCACTTAATGGCCTGGGGCACATCTCGTCTTTTATTTATGGCTTTATTATTAGGCAAGCCTGAGGCATTTCCTAACTTTCTGATAGCTTTCCTGAGTGATCATTAACTTAGGTGGTCTCCCAAAGTTCCCTAAAGTTCCCTCTCTATTTTTAATCCCCTAGTGGGATTTCTAAAACTACCTGTGTAACTATCCCACTCTATCCTTATCATTTTTACATAATGTTATCTCATTTAATACTGATAACAACCCTAAGAGTAGGTATTACTAAATTAGGTTTTTAGAAGCAGAGAGACAAAAAGGCCTTTTTTTGTCCATGTCTCACAACTATTAAGTGGCTTATTTGGGGTCCAAAGATAAAGTGTCTAATTCCTAATTCCTTGCACATTTTATTATAATTGAATTCTTATTTGAATATTAATTTAAATATCTATCCAACTCAAAGGTCTAATATACTACCAAGAAGTAGTTTAAAGGAATATATTAATGGAATACTAGCATATAAAGGATTACTTGTGCTATTTCATGCTTGTGATTAAGGGGAATTCTAATTAAATATGATTCTGCCTCAAGTCCAAGTTCTAAATCTAATTTCCTTTGTTTGCTTGACAGGTTGTTTTAGCCAATCAGCCTCTACTTTGCTTTTAAAAAAAAGTCATAATCAGAGGCTCCTCCTTTTACAAATTTCTCCAACTTGCAAACTTTCATAGATTTGAACATACTTTTCAGAACAAAAGTATTTTCACCTCTGCCTGTCCCCAATAAATGGCACTAACATTTTACTAGTACAATATTGCTATGGCATTATAAGCATATAAAACTTAGATATGTATTTACATATAAGCATATAAAATTTAGATGTAGCCTTTCATAATTTACCTTGTTCATAAGAAGAAGAGCTTTTGTACACTTTACAGTTTGTTCCAGTGTTTCTCAAATCTTACTCGACAAAAAGTCTCATGACCAATGGCTGGTTGGATGCAATCCTCAGAGTGTAGAAGAAGCAGAGCTTACTCTGTAGCCAGATTGCTTGTTTAAATCCCAGATCTTTTTATTTCCTAAATTCAGGTCGTTGTGCAAGTTACTTCGTGGCTCTCTGTGTCAGTTTTCTCATCTGTGGTTAGGGTACCCACCAGAAAAGTTTGTTGTGAAGGTTAAAGGAGATAATTTATGTAATTATAGTTGAAGAATATTCAAGATATAGATTGGTAAAAATATCCTAAACTTTTTGAACCTCTTTCACACAAAGTCATTATTCAATCTAGACGTTTGTTTTTTCCTAAAGAACAAGTATTAACTCACGTTACACAGTTATTAACAAAATTTTCAAGTTAGGAAGCACTGTTAAAAACACTTTTGTAAATATGAAATACACTCCTAAAATCCTAGGAACAGATTTTAAAATTTGTAGAAAGTTGAAAGCCCACATATAAAATGATATTTCTATACTAAACTTTAGCACTATAGTTATCTTTGTCATAGCTTAAACTTTTAAAATAATAATTCTAAAAACTGTAAATATACATATGCTCATAAACACATACACACAGAGTGTGTGTGAAACTGGAATTTTAGTTCTGTTCTCATTTGTGTCCATTGATATTACTCATTGCTGTTGTAGGTTGAAACGGACAGTGCTTACACGTGCAACTTCATCATTTCAATGCCTCCCAACAAACCTTAACATACCAAATTTGGGGGTTAGTTGTGGCTGATGGTTAGAATAAAGACTGAACTCTGTAATAAGAGACTACAAACCAGAATATCTTTAAACAGTTCTTTATTTCTCTTTTAATTGGTAGTCTGTGTCTCTGTTCTAGGGCTGGTATGCCATCTCTACTGTGTTAGAGATGAAAGTACTTTCTGTCTGTTGCTCTTCCACTCCAAAAAGATTGCCCTTAGCCACAGAGCAAAAGGTAGTTCACCCTTTCATCTACATTTCATTCCTGGAAAGGGGAAATGAGAGAGAGGGAGGGCATGAACTTTTCAGTTTTATGGGCATTGCGTGGTTGTTGGAAACATCACTTCCATTCATCTTCATCGACCAGAAACTAGTTACATCACCACCTTAGCAGCAAGAGATGCGAGGAAATTTAATCTTAGCTAGCTGGACATGAGTCCAGCTAAGACTTATACATTAGAAGTGAGGAGAAGGAATTGGAGGAACCAACGTTGGTCTCTACAACAGTTTGCCAAAGCCCAATCCATGTGAATCCAAAGGTTCTAAATTCACTGACCACCTGTTTGCCAGCTTCTTTACTTCTTCTGAAAACTGTGGGTTCACACACAGAATGATGAATTATGACTCTGAGGGAAAAAATATTTGGAGTTTATTCTTTCACACAACTTTTAATGCCATATACTGCGTTTTCATTGTAAAGGGAAAATAAAGCATAAATAAAGATCAATTTGGGGGTTCAGTGTGGGAAGTTCCCTGGGTAGGGAGCAGCAAGATGTTACTGTGGACTTAAGGAAGAGGAAGTAAGAAGTAATTCTCAATATCTTTTCAGTATTGATAACAATCCACAAAAGATGTGTTGTGTATGACATCTTGCTCTCTTTCCTCTACTGAGAGCAACATCAAGTGAAACAGAGAAAAAAATAAAATAGATAATAAGATGCAAAAAATATGGACAGATAAAAGTATAGTAGATAACTTGTGATGTTTTCTTTTCTGTTGAGGAGAATGCAAGCCATTTTTTCTTTCTGTTTAAAAAAAAGAAAGACTGTGGTGCTTTTGAAAAGCATGTGACTTTTGAGCTTTTGCACAGCAAAGGAAACTATAAACAAAACAAAAAGACAACCCTCAGAATGGGAGAAAATATTTGCAAATGAATCAACGGACAAAGGGTCAATCTCCAAAATATACAAGCAGTTCATGCAGCTCAATATTAAAAACAAAACAAAACAAAAAAACAACCCAGTGAAAAAATGGGCAGAAGACCTAAATAGACATCTCTCCAAAGAAGACATACAGATGGCCAAGAGGCACATGAAAAGCTGCTCAACATCACTAATTATTAGAGAAATGCAAATCAAAACTACAATGAGGTATCACCTCACACCAGTTAGAATGGGCATCCTCAGAAAATCTGCAAACAACAAATGCTAGAGAGTGTGTGGAGCAAAGGGAACCCTCTTACACTGTTGGTGGGAATGTAAATGATACAGCCATTATGGAGAACAGTAGGGAGGTTCCTTAAAAAACTAAAAATAGAATTACCATATGACCCAGCAGTCTCACTACTGGGCATATACCCAGAGAAACCCATAATTCAAAAAGACACATGCACCCCTATGTTCATTGCAGCACTATTTACAATAGCCAGGTCATGGAAGCAACCTAAATGCCATCGACAGATGAATAGATAAAGAAGATGTGGTACACATATACAATGGAATATTACTCAGCTATAAAAAGGAATGAAATTGGGTCATTTGTAGAGACGTGAATGGACCTAGAGACTGTCATACAGAGTGAAGTAAGTCAGAAAGAGAAAAACAAATATTGTATATTAATGCATATATGTGGAATCTAGAAAAATGGTACAGATGAACTGGTTTGCAAGGCAGAAATACAGACACAGATGTAGAGAAAAAAATGCATGGACACCAAGGGGGGAAAGTGGTGGGGGTGTGGTGGGATGAACTGGGAGACTGGGATTGGCATATGTATACTAATATGTATAAAATAGATAACTAATAAGAAACTGCTATATAAAAATAAATTAAATAAATTAAAAAAGATGAAAAGCATGTGACTTTTGATTAATAGAATTTATAACATCAATCCAGACCCTAAAGCTCTAATATTTGATAGAATAAAACAAAATAAGGTTAATTTTTTTAAAGTTTAGTACCTTTTTTTGAAAAAGGTGTCATGTTTGTCTAGGACTTAGATGTTACAAATAATTGTATAGTGGATTTTAATTTTAATTTCTTTTTTTAAATTTTAGTTTCTTAATAAAACTTTGATTAAAAAACATTTAGTGCCTGACAGCCTCTGCAGTCAGTCTAAGCTCTGGCTGCACTATCTAAAGAATAAGCACCTGTGTGGCTGCTCCAAAATGCACCTTTCTCCTGGGTTGTGAGGAAGTAACAGCGCATGCTGTGGAGGCAATGGGCTTCCTCCTCCATGTAAAACATGTGGGCACAGGGAAGAGCAGAACTAGTAATCAATATAAAAAGCACAATCAGTGAGAAAAATAAGAGATTAGACACAGCTCAAGAAGGACTAGTGAGTTGGAATGTCAGATTGAAGAATTATTTCAGAAGGCATCAAGAAACAATCTAATAGTTTGAAAAATAATTTAGAAAAACTAAAAGACATGTAGGATAGAAATAGAAGTGCTTGGGGTTTAGTATGGATAAATTATTTAACTCATAAGCAGGTAAACCAACCACATCTAAACATATCTCAGAGTACACTTTAACTCATGTGAAATTATAAAGCTGTATTTCCTTATGGAAAAAAAAAAAGGACAGGAAAAGAAGACAATTTCTAAGGTTAGTGATAAGCATAAAGTAAAAATCAAGAGATCAAAGAAACTGATGCTTTTTTTAGCCAGAAAATATGTTTAAAGAATGGCATATCAAATGTCACTTCATTTGGACAAGATTCATGACACTGTTTCAGAGAAGGTTTCTTTTCTGGCAAAAGGTAGTCATCACACAAGAGATAGAACTTTAGTGAAATTTAAAATGTGGTTAACTTTCCACGTGAGGCTATGATTAAATTTAAAAGAAATTCAAGAGTTTCTACAAATAATTTCATGAGGCAATAGGATGCTGAAGTCACTTGTACTGCCACTGAAATTCACTATAAGTTGGTTTGGAAATTATATTTACTTCTGAATAGACAATTGAAGCCATGAAGAGGTGGCCACAGCTGACGTGTTGCCATGGTAGCATTTCCTCCCCAGCTGAGGAAGCTATAAAGAAGAAAGGATATAGGTCAGAAAGTGTTTACACTAACAAAACAACTGCATATTAAAATCAAATGCTTTTGTAAACATCATATGCCAAAAGAGAATTGTGAATCCTAGTTTCAGGCTATTAAAAACAGACTGATTCATCTTTGGGATGATGTAGTAAGCTGCGTGCACAGTGAGACAAGGGACATTCAAGGTCAAGAATACTCTCTTCCCTGCATATTGGCAGTTGAATTTTAAAAAATGGGGTCATGATAAAACTTTTTCTTATGGGTTTCTTCTGAGTTCCTTGAAATAGAGATATATTCAACTGAAGAATTCTCCCAGAAGGCAATTCATCTCACAATGAATTATCCCAGGGTAAGAAGGATAAACTCTGTACTCAATAAATATCTGTGGGTTATTAATTCTGTACCCTTATTAATGGCCAAAATTTATGACATGTAATTTAAGTCAGATATAATTAAAGAGAAGGAGAAAATAAGGGTGAGAAATGAAGAAAGAGATTGAGTAAAATTAGTCAATAGCCCAGAAGTAGAAAGAGTGAAAGAAAGAAATAATAAAAGTAGAAAAGAAGAAAAGATGGAAGGAAAAAAGAAAAGGGAAGGAAGGAGGGAAGAGAGGAAAGCCCTCAGGGAGTATCATAGTCTCCCTGAAGAATGATGAAGGTGGCATTTGCAAGGCAGGGGCTGAAATGAAAATTTGTAGTTTGCCTTCAACGCATCCATCAGTCCCCAAGCCATCAGACAAACCTAACTTTTCTCATCTGGGGAATTCACACTTTGCATTTTTATTAACTTTGGTTTGGATGGGGTTAACTGGATGTCCAGTTCTAAGGGTACTATATGATAGGCTTAAGCTAATAGTATATCTCATTATTCACTGAACAAAGTGATTAATTCAGATAGGCAGATGATCCAATCTGAGTCAGTACTTACATGTTTTTGGAGCTTCTAAAACCGAAAAACTCTTTCAATCTTCTGCTGGAGTGGCAGTATGAAGATTTGAGGTCTCTCCGCAGCCATATTGGGATCACTAGGAAAAAGCTTGAAGCTAGTAGAAGCCATCAGTTGAAGCTGGGGATAGAGAGATCACAGGGAAAGGTGAACCAAGGCATGGATTGAGTGACATTTCACCATTGAAGCAAACTGTACCGGAAGGCAGAGCTGCTTGTTTAGGCATGGACTGTTGTTTAGTTGCAGGGACAATTACATTCTTAATTTTGCCTAAACCAGTTTGAGTTGGGTTTTCCATTTCTTGATGTGAGAAAGAATTCTGATAAAATTCCCCTTACTTCCCAAATCCTCCCCCTCTTTTGAGCCAAAGGAAGATAACTGAAGTAACTGAGCACAAAATAATAGTTGTATCCTTGGGTTCAGAATCCATGAAAATCCCTGGAACATCCATTTGTGACTCCCTATGTGTAAGGCACTAGAAAGGATATGAGTATAACAAGACAAAGTCTGTGACATTAAATGCACAGAAATGAGCAGGAGACTAGAATAGGTAACAAATACTTAGCAATGAGGTAGGTATTTTATTTTCACCATTTACAAATGAGAAAATTGAGATACTGAATCTAAGAAACTGCCTCAAGAGGTGACAGAAGTGATGTAGGACAGAGCTGTGAAATAAGGCACTTTGATTTACACGAACTATGGGCCAAAAAAATAGTAGCAAATATTATATGCTGTCTGTATTAAATTCATATACAATATATACCATCCGTTTATTGTTATACCTACTAGTAATAAAAACCATGTAACTGTTACCATTAAGAATTTGATTAGCTTTTGTCTCTGTTTCCTAAGAGGGAAACTAAACCCCTTGGGTTTCCTTAGTGATAGGAGCTTTTTGTTACTTATAGTGGGCCTGATAGTTTATACTACTAAGGTGACTCATGGTGGGCCCCTAGTGATCTTACACTAAAAGATAATTTAGGATGATGTAGGTCACTGCAGAAAGATAAATTGTGTGATTAAAGTGTTGGAGCTTTGAGCCACAAGGTATCAGCCAAAGTTCTGACCTCCAGGGAGGGGAGGGAGGTTAGAGATTGAGTTCAATCATATGGTCAATGATTTAATCAGTTTTGCCTATGTAATGAAATTGCAGTGAAAATTCTGGGCATGGAAAATCAGTGAAGCTTCTTGGTTGGTGAATACACTGATGTGATGGGAGGGTGAGGTGGCCCCCATTCCACAGAGAAAGGACGTAGAAGCTCGCTGTTCCGTCCCAGAACATGAATTCCCTTCTGCACCTCATATTGTAATAGGGACAGAGTGCTTTCAAGATATTTTTCTTGCTGTCAAAATCAGCTGAGGTAAGTTGGTGGGAAGGAGCTGCTGAAGTTCAAGTGATTATGTGATTCCAGAGTCTATACGAAGTGGATCCAGAGTTCAACTTCAGGTTATTTAATTCTTAACTCTGCTTTTTCTGTCATAATGTACTGGTCTAAGGATTAACGTGAGCTTTTGCTAAATCCATAAACAGGGAACACATATTTGCATATTCATTATTTATGATCATTTTTATGGTTCCTGAAAGAGTACTTCCTCACTTCTCCATAATACTCTGCAAACAATCTTATTTCCCATGAGAAAGGGAACTTAGAAGAAAACCACTAGCATTGCCAGGAAGTACAGAGTGCTGATTTAATGTCACTGATCATGATTTTATAGTGTTCTGCGCAGGAGTAATATTCATTATTTTCCCCAGCAAACTTCAGGTACACCAGAGCCAGCATAGAGTTGGCTGCTAAGATTAAGGGAGAGATAAGGGTGGTTGTAAAGAAGTTACTTATGAATCATGAATCTAATTAAGTAAAAAAAGAGGGGAAGACAGGTGGAAGGTGTGAGTAAGGAGGCTGTGGAGGGGGTCAATAGACAAAAGTACTACAAAGGTAAAAGAACTGTTTTCATGGGGCACTTATGAGGGCAGAGTGGCAGGAACTGAAGGCAGAGGCCAAGATATTTTTCTGGTTTCATTTTAAGTCTTCAGAGTCCAGAAGGCCAAGAAGCTCAACCACCATAGTTGGTTGGACTTAGAAGATAAGATTTAAGCTCAAACAAAGTAGACTCGGAGATAAACACTAAAACTCAGTTTATTTTCAAATCCTAAAGATTGAAACACAAACTTTTTAATTCTGTGACTGTTTTGTTCATAGTTTATTTTGAAGTTATTGGAAGTGTTAGAAAATTTTCATGTGAAAGGCCAGTGGAGTCACATGGCACACACCTGATCCATCAGAAGTTTAGTGTCTGTGAGATTGGTTCAAGATGGCAGAATAGAAGGACATGCTCTCCCTCTTGCAAGAACACAGGAATCACAACTAACTGCTGAACAATAATCGATAGGAAGACAATGGAACTCACCAAAAAAAGATATCCCACATCCAAAGACAAAGGAGAAGCCACAGTGAGACGGTAGAGGAGCGCAATCATAATAAAATCAAATCCCATAACTGCTGGGTGGGTGACACACAAACTGGAGAACACATACCACAGAAGTCCACCCAATGGAGTGAAGGTTCTAAGCCTCACATCAGGCTTCCTAACCTGGGGGTCTGGCAACGGGAGGAGGAATTCCTAGAGAATCAGACTTTGAAGGCTAGCGGGATTTGATTGCAGGACTTCGACAGGACTGGGGGAAACAGAGAATCCACTCTTGGAGGGCACACACAACGTAGTGTGTGCATCGGGACACAAGGGAAGGAAGAGTAACCCCATAGGAGAATGAACCAGACCTACCTGCTAGTGTTGGAGGGTCTCCTGCAGAGGCAGGGGGTGGCTGTGTTCACAGTGAGGACAAGGACACTGGCAACAGAAGTTCTGGGAAGTACTCCTTGGCATGAGCCCACCCAGAGTCCACCATTAGCCCCAACAAAGAGCCCAGTTAGAATCCAGTGTTGGGTTGCCTCGGGCCAAACAACCAACAGGGAGGGAACACAGTCCCACCCATCAGCAGTCAAGCAGATTAAAGTTTTACTGAGCTCTGCCCACCAGAGCAACAGCCAGCTCTACCCACCACCAGTACCTCCCATCAGGAAACTTGCACAACCCTCTTAGATAGCCTCATCCATCAGAGGGCAGACAGCAGAAGCAAGACGAACTACAATCCTGCAGCCTGTGGAACAAAAACCACATTCACAGAAAGATACACAGATGAAAAGGCAGAGGGCTATGTACCAGATGAAGGAACAAGATAAAACTCCAGAAAAACAACTAAATGAAGTGGAGATAGACAACCTTCCAGAAAAAGAATTCAGAATAATGATAGTAAAGATGATCCAGGACCTTGGGAAAAGAATGGAGGCAAAGATCGAGAAGATGCAAGAAGTGTTTAACAAAGACCTAGAAGAATTAAAGAACAAACAAACAGAGATGAACAATACAATAACTGAAATAAAAACTACACTAGAAGGAATCAATAGCAGAATAACTGAGGCAGAAGAACAGATAAGTGACCTGGAAGACAGAATGGTGGAATTCACTGCTGTGGAACAGAATAAAGAAAAAAGAATGAAAAGAAATGAAGACAGCCTAAGAGACCTCTGGGACAACATTAAACGCAACAACATTTGTATTATAGGGGTCCCAGAAGGAGAAGAGAGAGAGAAAGGACCAGTGAAAATATTTGAAGAGATTATAGTTGAAAACTTCCCTAACACGGGAAAGGAAAGAGGCACCCAACTCCAGGAAGCGCAGCAAGTCCTGGGCAGGAAAACACAAGGAGAAACATGCTGAGACACATAGTAATCAAACTGAGAAAAATTAAAGACAAAGAAAAATTATTGAAAGCAGCAAAGGAAAAATGACAAATAACATACAAGGGAACTCCCATAAGGTTAACAGCTGATTTCTCAGCAGAAACTCTACAAGCCAGAAGGGAGTGGCATGACATATTTAAAGTGGTGAAAGGGAAGAACCTACCACCAAGATAACTCTACCCGGCAATGATCTCATTCAGATTCAATGGAGAAATCAAAAGTTTTACAGACAAGCAAAAGCTAAGAGAATTCAGCACTGCCAAACTTGGTCTACAGCAAATGCTAAAGGAACTCCTCTAAGTGGGAAACACAAGAGAAGAAAAGGACCTACAAAAACAACAACAACAACAACAATTAAGAAAATGGTCATAGGAACATACATATCGATAATTACCTTAAATGTGAATGGATTAAATGCTCCAACCAAAAGACACAGGCTCACTGAATGAATACAAAAACAAGACCCATATATATGCTGTCTACAAGAGACCCACTTCAGACCTAGGGACACATACAAACTGAAAGTGAGGGGATGGAAAAAGATATCCCATGCAAATGGAAATCAAAAGAAAGCTGGCGTAACAATACTCATATCAGATAAAATAGATGTTAAAGAATGTTACAAGAGACAAGGAAGGACACTACATAATGATCAAAGGATCAATCCAAGATGAAGCTATAACAATTATAAATATATATGCACCCAACATAGGAGCACCTCAATACATAAGGCAACTGCTAACAGCTGTAAAAGAGGAAATCAACAGTAACACAATGATAGTGGGACTTTAACACCTCACTTACACCAATGGGCAGATCATCCAAACAGAAAATTAATAAGGAAACAAAACCTTTAAATGACACAATAGATAAGACAGATTTAATTGATATTTAGAGGACATTCCATCCAAAAACAGCAGATTACACTTTCTTCTCAAGTGTGCACGGAACATTCTCCAGAATAGATCACATCTTGGCTCACAAATCAAGCCTCAGTAAATTTAAGAGAATTGAAATCATATCAAGCATCTTTTCTGACCACAACGATATGAGATTAGAAATGAATTACAGGGAAAAATCGTAAAAAACACAAATGCATGGAGGCCAAACAATACGCCACTAAATAACCAAGAGATCACTGAAGAAATCAAAGAGGAAATCAAAAAATACCTAGAGACAAATGACAATGAACACAGAATGATCCAAAACCTTTGGGGTGCAGCAAAAGCAGTTCTAAGAGGGAAGTTTATAACTCTACAAGCCTAACTCAAGAAACAAGAAAAATCTCAAATAAATACTCTAACCTTACACCTAAAGGAAATAGAGAAAAGAGAACAAAACCCAAAGTTAGCAGACGGAAAGAAATCATAAAGATCAGAGCAGAAATAAATGAAATAGAAACAAAGAAAACAATAGCAAATCTCAATAAAATTGAAAGCTGGTTCTTTGAGAAGATAAACAAAATTGGTAAACCATTAGCCAGACTCATCAAGAAAAAGAGGGAGAGGACTCAAATCAATAAAATTAGAAATGAAAAAGGAGAAGTTACAACAGACACCGCAGAAATACAAAGCATCCTAAGAGACTACTATAAGCAACTCTATGCTATTAATATGGACAACCTGGAAAAAATGGACAAATTCTTAGAAAGGTATAACCTACCAAGACTGAACCAGGAAGAAATAGAAAATCTGAACAGACCAATCAAAAATAATGAAATTGAACTGTGATTAAAAATCTTCCAACAAACAAAAGTCCAGGACAAGATGGCTTCACAGGTGAATTCTATTGAACATTTAGAGAAGAGCTAACACCCATTCTTCCCAAACTCTTCCAAAAAAGTGCAGAAGAGGGCTTCCCTGGTGGCGCAGTGGTTGAGAGTCTGCCTGCCGATGCAGGGGACGTGGGTTCATGCTCCAGTCCGGGAAGATCCCACATGCTGCAGAGCGGCTGAGCCCATGAACCATGGCCACTGAGCCTGTGCGTCCGGATCCTGTGCTCTGCAATGGGAAGGCCACAACAGTTAGAGGCCCATGTACCGAAAAAAATAAATAAATAAAACTGCAGAGTAGGGAACACTCCCAAACTCATTCAATGAGGCCACCATCACCCTGTTACCAAAACCAGACAAAGATACTATAAAAATAGAAAATTACAGACCAATATCACTGATGAATATAGATGCAAAAATCCTCAACAAAATACTAGCAAACAGAATCCAACAACACATTAAAAAGATCATACACCATGATCAAGTGGGATTTATCCCAGGGATGCAAGGATTCATCAATATATGCAAATCAATCAATGTGATACACCATATTAACAAATTGAAGAATAAAAACCATATGATCATCTCAATAGATGCAGAGAAACCTTTTGACAAAATTCAACACCGATTTATGATAAAAAACTCTCCAGAAAGTGGGCATAGAGGAAACCTACCTCAACATAATAAAGGCCATATATAACAAACCCACAGCAAACATCATTCTCAACAGTGAAAAACTGAAAGCATTTCCTTTAAGATCAGGAACAAGACAAGGATGTCCACTCTCACCACTATTATTCAACATAGTTTTGGAAGTCCTAGCCACGGCAATCAGAGAAGAAAAAGAAATAAAAGGAATACAAACTGGAAAAGAAGAAGTAAATCTGTCACTGTTTGCAGATGACATGATACTATACCTAGAGAATCCTAAAGATCCCACTAGAAAACTAATTAGAGAGCTAATCAATGAATTTGGTAAATGTGCAGTATACAAAATTAATGCACAGAAATCTCTTGCATTCCTATACACTAATGTTGAAAAATCTGAAAGAGAAATTAAGGAAATACTCCCATTTACCATTGTAACAAATAGAATAAAATACCTAGGAATAAACGTACTTAGGGAGACAAAAGACCTGTATGCAGAAAACTATTAAGACACTGATGAAAGAAATTAAAGATGATACAAGCAGATGGAGAGATATACCATGTTCTTGGATTGGAAGAAGCAATATTGTGAAAATGACTATACTACTCAAAGCAATCTACAGATTCAATGCAATCCCTATCAAACTACCAATGGCATTTTCCACAGAACTAGAACAAAAAATCTTAAAATTTGTATGGAGACACAAAAGACCCCGAATAGCCAAAGCAGTCTTGAGGGAAAAAACCAGAGCTGGAAGAATCAGACTTCCTGACTTCAGACTATACTACAAAGCTACAGTAATCAAGATGGTATGATACTGGCACAAAAACAGAAATATAGATAAATGGAACAAGATAGAAATCCCAGAGATAGACCCATGCACATATGGTCAACTAACCTATGACAAAGGAGTCAAGGATATACAGTGGAGAAAAGACAGTCTCTTCAATAAGTGGTACTGGGAAAACTGGACAGCTACATGGAAAAGAAAGAAATTAGAACATTCCCTAACACCGTACACAAGAATAAACTCAAAATGGATTAAAGACCTAAATGTAAGACTGGACACTGTAAAACTCTTAGAGGAAAACATAGGAAGAACACTCTTTGACATAAATCACAGCAAGGTCTTTTTTGATCCACCTCATAGAGTAATGGAAATCAAAACAAAAATAAACAATTGGGACCTAATGAAACTTGAAAGCTTTTGCACAGCAAAGGAAACCATAAACAAGACAAAAAGACAACCCTCAGAATGGGAGAAAATATTTTCAAACAAATTAACGGACACAGGATTAATCTCCAAAATATATAAACAGCTCATGCAGCTCAATATTAAAAAAAACAAACAACCCAATCCAAAAATGGGCAGACACTTCTCCAAAGAAGACATACAGATGGCCAAGAAGTACATGGAAAGCTGCTCAACATCACTAATTATTAGAGAAATGCAAATCAAAACTACAATGAGGTATCACCTCACACCAGTTAGAATGGGCATCCTCAGAAAATCTACAAACAACAAATGCTGGAGAGGGTGTGGAGAAAAGGGAACCCTCTTGCACTGTTGGTGGGAATGTAAATTGTTACAGCCACTATGGATAACAGTATGGAGGTTCCTTAAAAACTTAAAATAGAATTACCATATGACCCAGCGATCCCACTACTGGGTATATACCCAGAGAAAACCATAATTCAAAAAGAAACATGCACCCTTATGTTCACTGCAGCACTATTTACAATAGCCAGGTCATGGAAGCAACCTAAATGCCCATTGACAGATGAATGAGTAAAGAAGTTGTGGTACATATATACAATGGAATAGTACTCAGCCATAAAATGGAATGAAATTGGGTCATTTGTAGAGAGGTGGATGGACCTAGAGACTGTCATACAGAGTGAAGTAAATCAGAAAGAGAGAAACAAATATTGTATATTATCACATATATGTGGAACCTAGAAAAATGGTACAGATAAACTAGTTTGCAGGGCAGAAATTGAGACACAGATATAGAGAACAAAGGTATGGACACCAAGTGGGGAAAGCGGCGGGGTGGTGGTGGTGGTGGTGTGATGAATTGGGAGATTGGGATTGACATGTACAGGTACAATGAGTCACTCCTGTCATTTAAAGAAATTTCCCATCAGTGTGGGGAGCTGTTTATCAGCCAAGTTCCCAGGTATAAGCTAAGAGGCCACCTTACATGCAGGATTTTCTAAGACTAGACAGTCTCGGGCCTACTACACTAACTCTTTCCTGCACAGAAGGTCTTCAGAAACTTTATGAGGTAAAGGATACTGCCTTTTATTCCGAGTATGAGATCACAAGTGAAAGATGCATCCATGTTTTTGTTAATAAATTAATTTATTTGATGTATACTTGTGATATGATGGGGACACGAAATCACAGTACTCAAAGTTGACCTATATGTGGACTGTGATTGAGACCTCAGGCTGAGAACAAATAGCTTGAAAACACCCTCATGTTCAAAAGTATAATGCAAGACATTCTTGCACATCTTGCAAAGAGGGTGGAGCAACTGAATTGGGCAAACCTTAGCCTATACCCTACGGTAAGAGTTTATGGAGTGGTGGTGGTAGAGGGCTTAAAGAAACCCATATGCTCAGAAAATGAGAGGACTCTTGTTTTCATCCTCTTGATAACACATGAATCTCCCTATAGAAGCCTAGGGAACGAGAAGGTCCACCCAGCTATGGTTGTAATATTGAGGCTTATAGATTTTAATTTAGAGAAAATGAAGATAGGTGGTGTTTCTGAAAAAGCTGAATTTTCTGATGAAAAATCCACTTCTGGTACAGTGTCTATAGGTTGAACAGAGACATCAGAAATATTATAGAAAAAAGATTGGTTGGCTTTGAAATAGACCAAAAGTGAAAGACGGGAAAATGGTGTTGGCAATATTTTTAATAATATGGATGAATATATGACATGATAAACATCGTATAATAATATGTATAATAAATTGGTATGATAGGATGCAAGGTTACCTGTTTCTTGTGTTTAGTAAGAATTACTAATGAAAAGCACAGTTTCATATATCCAATAATAGTGCAGGCATGTTTGAGTTGAAAGAAAATATCTGTAACCGAAAGTCAAACATCAATAATCTCAATTGATTTAAATTTGTTGCCCCATGACATGCTCGCCATTTTTCATTCAGTGGTAGTTAGACACACTAGTAGTGATATACTTAATACAACAGGAAAATTGCTGATTTTGTTCTTAAATCTAATCTTGTTGCTTAACTCTTTCCCAA
>NW_006786662.1:616800-626030 GCF_000442215.2 Lipotes vexillifer
CAATACTTTTTGTTTTCTGGAGTTTCAATAGTAATAAAATACATTTCAAAAAGAAAAAATTAGCATTTCCTCCCAAGTGAAATAAAATCAAATAAATGAATAAATAGTAAACAACTTACACTGAAATATCAGTTATAAAATCTGATTTACTCATAATGTGTTTATACCCTAGAAAATTATAATGAAATGACTGAATTTTTTCATATATCTTCTTTCTAATTCCACTACATATAATAATTTAAATGCTATTTATACACATACATTTACACATATATTAAACCAATTTTCTGGTTAAAAAAACTGTAGAGATTCTTACAAACATATTCTGTGGTCCAGTATCTTTTATACTTTTTCCCTGAAATAAAATGTGCAATTGGGATGAACTATTAATTAAAGAAGTGAGCAGTTCTGCATGTTTTTCATTCCATAAATCTTTTCAGACATTCAGGAGAATGTCTACTATACTTGAATACAATTAATAATAAGCTTTAATCATTTTCAACAATGATTACACACTTTGTTTTCACATTACAAATGCTCTTGTAAAAAAAAAGTTTCATTTTACTTTGTTTCAAATATTCAGAATATTAGCAAAGGCTAATCTTAAAATAATTTGATTTGTAAAGAAATAGCTTCTGCTTTCTCTGGTTTTATCATTTATATAGTGTTAAAACCCATTATCATTCAACAAATATTTATAGATTTACTGGAAATATGCCATTATCCACTTTCATTTAATGGATGACTTCAAAAGAAAAAGTAATAGAGAAGAAAAATAAAGAGGTTAAACAATGAAACCTAACAGGTAGTGTAAAAAATAAAAAAGTTTTTTTTTTTTTTTCTTTTGTAGCCTTATATCATGGCAGTAAAAGCATTAGATTTTTGTGTCTTCTGTTTGCCAGGGGCTCTTATGTCCCTGAAGAATTATTCCCCTAAGATCAGAAAGAGAAAATAAAGGCATACACATATTTTTAAAATGTTGCAAACATTAGGGCTTCCCTGGTGGTGCAGTGGTTGAGATTCCGCCTGCTGATGTAGGGGACACGGGTTCGTGCCCCGGTCCGGGAGGATACCACATGCCGCGGGGTGGCTGGGCCCGTAAGCCATGGCCGCTGAGCCTGTGCGTCCAGAGCCTGTGCTCCGCAACGGGAGAGGCCACAGCAGTGAGAGGCCCGCGTAGTGCAAAACAAACAAACAAAAATGTTGCAAACATTAAACAAACAGGACTAACAGTATTTCCACTGTATTCTCTTTAATTTTTGTTTCATTGAAATCCTTTTAAAGAAGTTTTTGTTCTGCCAACATCTCTCATTCAGGTGCCTGGAGAAAGGAAATGTGGGTGGCAGTGACTAACCGAACTAGCAGCTATTGTTTACCAAACAAATTTGGACAGATTTTATTTGTGATTGCCTAATGGAATCAAAACCATAGAGTACAGAGTCAGACAACCTCAGAGGGCAACTGGGGTTTTTGTTTGTTCAGTTTTTTTGTGTGTCTTTTTTTTTTGCCACACCTTGCAGCTTGCGGGATCTTAGTTCCCTGACCAGGGATCAAACCCGTGCCCCCTGCAATGGAAGCGTGGAGTCCTAACCACTGGACCGCCAAGGAATTCCTGGCAATAGGGTTTTATAACTGATGGCATCCTGAGTAATCTGACCCATTAAAGATCATTAACATTTATTGGCCACCTACACTGTGAAGTACTGAGCAAGGCTTTACAGGTCACTTTTGTCTCAGACCCTTTCTTCCTTCCTACTTGCTATTGCCTCTTGCTTGAAGTGCTCTTTCCCCTTATCCTCTCATTTCCTTTGGTTCTTCATTCAAAAGTCATTTTATCCATGAGGCCATCTTTGTACAGCCTATTTCAAACTGCAGTCTTCATAATTCCCCAACACTCCTTATTCTACTTCCTGACATTTTTTCTCTATAGCACTTCCCACCATCTGACATAATAATTTTGTTTATATGTTGTTGTTTGGCTCTGCTGACTTGAACGTAACCTTCATGATATTTTGTTTGCTTTGTTTTATCCACTACTCTTTCTCTAGCACTTAGAACAGTGCCCAAGAAGTAGCAGTTGCTCAATAAGTAACTGTTGAATGAGTGACTCTCCTTTTTGAAGTGCTCTCTGATTTCCTAAAGCAAACTTAGGCATTTTCCTTCTGGGTGTCCATAAAAATTATAACATGCACACAATTTATTTGTTCACATGTCAGGATGTGTGACTGACTCTGAGTTTAACTACAGGGACAGGGCTGGTTACCTAATTTAAAGAGCCCAGCGCAAAATGTGAATGTGAGGTCCCTTGTTCAAAAGTTAAGAATTTCAAGATGGCAACTGCCAAGTATTAAGCCAAGTGTGGAGCTCTTCTAAAGACAGGTTGTATGCTCCTGAAGCTAGCCCTGAAGAGGAACTATACATGTATCTATTCATCTTCGGATCTCATAAGTGAGTAATGTCCCTGGTACATAGTAGGTTCTTCATAAATGCTTGTTGACTGAATGCATGCATCTTTATCTGGAAGAAGAAAAGAAGATAAAAGGAATTTTTAAGTAGTTCACTTATATAGTACCATCACAAAACAGTCCTGATCTTTGGAAACATAATTAAAATGGGGGGCCTGAAGTAAGCTAAATGTGTTTTGCAAGTGATATAACAACTTGCAGGGGAAGTCAGGATTACATGTTGCCCTTAATTTTAATTCACTGTTTCACTTCTGATCCAGATTGATTTTCAGAACTTTCTACGTTTTCTATTTCAGAAATGAAAAACAAATATTGAGAGAGATATGATCCTGGTCTACTCTATCTTACCAAGTAAGTCTTTATTTTATTCAAGGTGTAAGCAACATCTTTTAAGACAATGTTTCCTAAAATCATAAAGGTGATAGATTTGATCAGTAGTGCATATATTTTGTGATTTAACTGTAGTAGCTGAAAATAGGCAATCTAGTATCTAGAGACCTTTTTTGTTTCCTTGATACAAAAAACAAATATATCAGAATATATTTCTATAATATTTATTTGATTACAAATAAGTTGGTTCTCAGCTCCCAAGTAGGAGAGAGATTTTTGCTATCAGTGTGTTCCTGTGGCATATTTTAGAGAAAACAGGAATTTGAAAATGAGCTTTAAATCCCAAGAGAATTTCCCTTAAATTTAGAAGGCATGTCTATTTACAGGTCACTTCAGAAAAAATGGTTATTCTATTTTCTTTTGTGCTGACTAAAAAAAAAAAAGTCCATAGGTCTCTGTAATCTGCAGTGTACTGAATAGATAGATGAAAAGAGATATGATTGAATTAGTAAATGAGAGTGAGCCTTCTATAGGAGCAGATCCTTCTATGCAGGATCTTCAGTTAATCTATTCTTTCTTCATTTCCTCAAGGTCAAGGCAGCCTTTTCCTATAAAGGACAGCAATGATATGATAATACCTCATATCTGTATAGCAGCTTTTATTTTTTCAAAGGACTTTTTTTCTGTTCTCACAGTATCATTGTTAGGAAAATAAAACAGGTAGGTTATTTTTATATCCTTCAGAGAATTGTGCATACATGCACAGAACAAAACTTAGAAAAAAAGGGAAAAAATGAGGAGAAAGTAATGAGTATGAGAATTCAGCGAGTATTTAGAATAGATTATTTGTGCTATAGTTAAAAATTCATTGTTATTTTAATATTTTATTATTGCCACTAAAGTATATCCAAATCTGTAAAATTTTAAATTTATCATTCACTTGCAAGCACTATAAGAAGAGAGAAATAAATTATTAATTCAATGTGGATGTAGTGTTATGAAGATTTTTCAATCTTTCTTTTAAATCTCCTATAAATCAGTATTGTTTCCTTAAATTTGCAAATGTAAAGTACATGTTATAATTGCTTACTTAGTGTTTTCTGAACATCATATAGGTATTTTTTCTACATAAGAAACTCAAAATATATGTGATAATTTACCATATTTTGAAATTAGCATATATGATGATATTCTCTGAATTCATAAAATAAGTCAAGGTAAAGTCCTGAGCTACGGAATTTGGTATTTTTTTACATTAATTTTTATTGGAGTATAGTTGCTTTACAATGTTGTGTTAGTTTCTAATGTACAGCAAAGTGAATCAGCTATATGTATACATATATCCCCTCTTTTTTGGATTTCCTTCCCATTTAGGTCACCACAGAGCATTGAGTAGAGTTCCTTGTGGTATACAGTAGGTTCTCATTAGTTATGTATTTTACACATAGTATCAATATGGTATTTATGTCAATTCCAATCTCTCCAGAATTTGATATTTTGAAAAACCAAATTAATGAAAATTTCATGGGCTGATTTATTAAAATATCCAATAATTCTGTGTTACATATAATCAATGACTTGAATAAATCTTAAACTTAACGAATGTAATTCAAAACTTTTTAATTTTTTGGACTAGAAGAATACGTGATTATTTTGAGAATTAACTGGTTTCTTCTGGACAAATTAAAATCTAAAGATCACTTTTCTGCATATATTCTATTCTTGATGTGTCTGAAGAAGGAAACGGTTAATGAGAATTGCAAAACCTGGAAAAAAAGGAAACGAGATCAAAATGTAATCAATAATAATAATTTGTAAAGCTAATACTATATAATCACCAAAATGTATTCTGTAAATGGAAAAGGAGAATAAGAAAATTTCAGAGTAAGGTACATATGGTTGTGAATAAGAAGTCTGCAGAATGAGTCTTGTAGGGTAACCCAGCTGTCACCAAGTTCATTTATAGAGGGGGCTAAGGAATAGACTCAGTTTTAATTACATGGGCTATCATTGGGCTAGATGACTTGATGAACTGCTGATGTTTTGTGTTCATCATCTTTCTAACTTTGTCATCACTCCTACAAAACTCCCTCTTTTTGTTACAGGATCATGAAAGGTGGTCTGCAAAGGGCAGATGATAAAATGGAGCACAGATAATATCCCCCATTCAGTCTTGCCTTAAATACCTCAGCATGAATAGAGAATAAACATTTAAAAAGAATATCGGTGCTTATAAAAATTTCTTGTTTACCACTATCCTGAGACTAACACTGTTACCAGCTGAAGAGAATTTATGGAACTTTAGGTCAGTGCCTTTATGTGGATCAACATAAAATTAAATTTGGTATCCTATTTTGGCCAAACCACGCGTTACATATTTATTCCAACATTTTAGTCTACACAGTAATAATCTATCCACTCTCACAGTTTCTTTGAATCCATAGCCTTCACTAGCTTTCATCAGTCTTCACTGAAACTGGAGAATGAAATACTATTTCTGAACCTTGATTCTGCAGCTGGCACCCTGGAGGTCAAGGAATATGTAGATTTTGCTTCCCATTGTATCTCTAACATCTAGTACAGTACCTGACACACAGTAGATGTTCTCCCCCCCTTCAAATTTATTGAATTAAAGAATGAGGCAATGAACAAATGAGTATTTGAGTGAATAGATTTACTAATGTCAAACATCAGCCTAGATTTAAGAAATTTGCCAGCTTGCAGACTGCCAAACATGGTCCTCTCACTGCCGAGATATGAAGTATTGATATTTCTAAAAACATCACAAAGCAATGAAATCACCACCTCCCAGGATGATAACTTATTAACAGGCTCCACCCAGGCTGACTTAGGGATATCACCTCCAGTTGGGACCTATTCCTCTCCTGGGTGTGAACAGTCTCAGTGTCCTGGCTCCTATTGGATTAATTTGTCTGATTAGGTCTCCATCTGGTTGTTCTACTGTTTATCCTATATAGTTTATACTTAAATTTTTTATCTTTAAACATATAAACAAAAGCTTACCTCTGAAGCCAAAAGTCCAAAGTTAATTCCAATTAATGTTAAAGCATTAGTATGATACCATGTGTTGATTTTATTTTCACAACCCTAAGGAAAAGAACTTACTTAGGCTGACTTGGAGATGGAAATGTTTTTATACATAATTCCATTACAAAGAAGAAGAGACATAGAGATGAGTAATTTACCAAAGTCTAAAAAGCAAGTCAATGTCTAACTGGAGACTGGACTTACTAGCCCAGAAAGCTTCATATAATTGCAGGACACCTCGGTTGCTACTTTTAAAGTTGCTAAGATGTTGTCATGTAGTTGAAATCAGAAATTTAGTTTTGAGAGGGATTTGATTTTCTACACGCTACTGTAATTCAGCATACTACTGCCTAAGTGATAGTTCCCAAATAGGAGAATCTTTTAAGAAACATAATGCTCCATTTATCTATGAATGAATTATGTTATTGAAAGATACATCTTAAAAATAGAAAAACATCAGTATATAAACTACAAAAGTATAAGAAGTTCTTGGGATGGAAATCCCTAGTTTATCAATATTCTGTATCTGTAAATAGCAGTTGCTACAGATGAACCTCTACTCTTGCTTCTGCAGCCTTTACCTAAACACCATTTTTGTCACTGCTGGGGTCTCCTCCCTCAGTTTTTGCCAAACCTCATGCCTCTTTACTTCTGCTATTGCAGCTCCTTTACCAATCCTACACAACAGAGATTTGTCAAAAGTGCCTCTTTCATCAAAGGATGGTTGAGGAGAAAGTTGATGGTATCCCAAGTTCTAGGAGAACTTATATCACATACTCCAGCAAGTTTAATTAATTTGTTATATAACAAATAATACAATTCACCTCGCTGTGGTTTCATTTTAATTAAGTTGCTTAAGAACCTAATAACCATGAATGACATTGTTTTCAATATAAAAATTGCTCAGAATTCTAAAATGACTTGCAAAAAAAAAGGTACCATAAACACTTGGAGAAGCCTTAACTTACATTTACCTCTAGGTAAGTTGCATTCAGTGGCTCATCACAAAACCACTTTCTTAATGTAGAATTTGTGCAAGAACATGGCACCTGTTCTGAATTTTCTTTATTCTTATTCTTCATCCAATCTGTGTAACTTTTTTGGCCACAACACTGTAACTAGAAAAAAGATACTATAAATTTTACTATAAAATATTGAAAATGCAGTTAATTATATGACTCCTATGCATATTAAAGTGGTTTTGTGATAAATTTATTAATTTATTTTCCATTCAAATGTAGTGAATTAAAACAATAAGTAAATTTTTGTTTGTTGCTGCTATGGTTGATGTTAACCAGAGCTAAAGATCTCTACTCATATAAGTGGGCTATGTATGAATGAAATTGTTATATCTGAATTTACTTTATAGAACCTCAGGATGAAAGATATACTTGATTTACTAAACCATGTTTAGATCCAGAACAGAAGAGAGAATCACCTTAGCCACACCTTCTCTTAACTATAACAGTTTTCTTTATAATTTATCCAACATGTGCTGCCATTTAATATACATAAAGACTCAAGGTAATTACTACTTTCTTAGGGTATCAAACCTTCCTAAGGTTTGATACCCTGCTATCAGTCATAATGCAATCTGAAAATGCAATACATGTTCAGATCACATACATCAGTGAAAAAAATAAGATGAATAAAATCATTTATAATACATTTAAATTCTCCTAAAAAGCATTTCTGTTATTAAATATACTAAAAATAATAACTATGCTTATGTGAGGCTCTGGTGTAGTAGCTGAGTACAAAATCTCAGCTTGTCTGCTGGATTGTCTGGGATTGAATCTTGGCTCTGCCACTTATTAGCCAAGTGATTCTGGCTAAGTTACTGAATTTCTCTGACCTTCATCTATAAAACGAAGATAATGGTTCTTAACTCATTGGGTTGGGAGGACTAAATGAGTTAACATATGAAAAGCACCTGTAAAAGGGCCTAGTGCTATTAAATGTTTGCTATTTTTTTTTTTTTTTTTGGTATAAAGCACTTACTATGTTCCCATGCTGATCTACTCTTGTAAACAATTTGGCTGACTACACACACTCCCTTACCTTGCTGAGAAAAATCTGAACTGTGAAAATAATAATGCTAACAACATTAGCTAACAAGTATTAGTTGCTTATTATGTCCCAGATCCAAGCCTTTCTCTATATTCCCTACATTACTTCCTTTATTCTTAACAACCAGAGGTAGGGGTCATTCTGCCTATCTATTTTGTTAATATGGTACGTGAAGTTAAGAAGGTTTCTTATCCAGCATCACAAAGTTACTGCATGGCAAACCTGATGTTCAGGCTCAAATGGTAACCACCAGGATACTATGCTGCCAGCAGGGGCTGTGCTTAGACCCTGTCTCCCCATGGGGGGCGACAGGGTAGATTATTCCACTTGGCAGTAGACTCCCAACACTTTTACACATGAATTCAGGTTAAAATGCACGTCAATTAACCCAGAAAAGGAGATACACATTACAAAAGAAAGATAAAACTCAAGATCTGTAAGTTGAGACAATCCTATCCCACCCTGTTGGTTTAGATGAAATACAAGAGCCTCTAATTCCTGTGCCCCATACCCTGTCCTTCCTTCTCTCCCCATTTCTCAGCAGCGGTCACCTTTGGCGTCTAATGTTTAGTTTTACGCTAATTTCGTCTTACTGTTTTCTGCAAGGCATTTAGAATCTTCCACTTGGGTATGTCTTCAGGCAAGTCCTTAGATCCATACTCAGAAATGACTGAATCAATTTTATCATGCCATATTTGGTGAACCTGTTGAAAATTTTATTAAAAGTGAAAATTTGATAGAAACTTTCCTTATGGTTCCTCATAAAAAGTATTCAAAGTCAGTTTGTTGTTTTCTAATTATTTCTAGGTGTTTTTTCTTCCTTATAACTATTTTTAGCAATCAGTGAGTGTGGAGGCCTTTGGTCTTTCACACTGCGATCTATAGGAAGACTACATTAGACTTATTTTCTGATTAGGGAGAAAGTTATGTGCTGTTCTCCTGAATGTTGAAGGGTTCTACATTTCTTTATACAGCCTCAGGAAAAATTGTGAAAGACTTTTAAATGGACCAAAAAAAATGACTGAGGATCTTTTCAATGAAAATTAGGCTGTCTCTAGTATACTTTCAGAGTCCTCTGATTCTACAAGTCTGTACATTTCCTAGTTTTTAATTTATCTTACAACTTTGTAAGTTGTAGAAAACTGTAGTTAGGCAAATGATTCTTTGTCAGAGAAATGCAGATGAATTTTTCCTGGTGGGAATGGAATTGATCTGTCCCCTTTCCAAGCCTGTTTTGTTTTGGTTTTGTAGTGTCTTCTCTTTGGACTCTCCTTTGAATTGTTTTTTTTTTTTTTTTTTTTTTTTTTTTTTTTTTCG
>NW_006786662.1:626155-654350 GCF_000442215.2 Lipotes vexillifer
TGCGGAGCACAGGCTCTGGACGCGCAGGCTCAGCAGCCATGGCTCACGGGCCCAGCCGCTCCGCGGCATGTGGGATCTTCCCGGACCGGGGCACAAAACCATGTCCCCTGCATCGGCAGGCGGACTCTCAACCACTGAGCCACCAGGGAAGCCCTGAATTGGTTTTTATATCTTAACTGGTTCCTGCATTAAACAAGATGTTAAATAAAATTAATGACCTGTGTCTATTGTATATTTTTACAAGAATTATAATTTTTAATTAAAAAAAATCTTTTCACAATGCTAAAACAGAAACAATCATGTGAAAGTTTGGAGGAAAACTACTATTTTGAAATCTAGATCTTGCAGAGGTAGTTTTTAGTAGGAACTTTCTTAAGTGTTTAGAAGTTTATATGACTTTCATAACTAATTCCTAACTTGGTCCTGTAAAATAGCAAAAGGTAGAAAGGCCAGGGACTTCCCTGGAGGTCTAGTGGTTAGGACACTGCACTTCCACTGCAGGGGCAAGGGTTTGATCCCTGGTCAGGGAACTAGGATCCCGCATGCTGCATGGTGAGGCCCCCCCCCCAAAATGGTAGAAAAGCCAGATATTATTTGTATTTTATGAACACGGATATAGATACTCAGATAATATGATTATTTGCTTTTTTTACATGAATAAAGAAGAGGAGCTGAGGCATCTAAATATAATTCATTTGGATTCTAGTCTAATAATTTCTCATTGTAATATGCTGTTCTTTAATAATGAAAACTAAATAACTGGTGGGAATACTACAATAATTAAGACATCTGTACAAGTTAAACTTTTACCCACTTACATATCTATGCTTTAATACATTTAAGAAGATTAGAATAAAATAACATGTTATTTAGATCTATAAGTGATCAATTTAACATATTCCCTAAGTTAATTTTTATTTAGAATAGAAAATGATGTTTTTCCATTTTATATTGTTGTGGAGAGAGGGCAGACTTATGTCCTTACTTACCTTCTAAAGCATTACTTGGGAGATTCAGAGTGCATATGAATCACACCTTAGTACATAAGAGTAAAAATGATTTTCATATATAATCTAGGTGACTACTATATAAATAAAATTCCCTCACACATATTCAATATGACAAACAGCCCATGAAGACCTAGTGCATCTCCAACACTGAGTTAGGCACTGTAAATGACATAAAATATTTAGAGGCTCATGAGAGCTCAGTCCAGTTTGAATGTAGAAAGCAAGTGATGTAAACAAAGCTGTCATTTCTGGGATCAGTTAATAAGTGTTAGAGTGCAGACTCCTTCATTTGGCTATGATATATTTTAGCATGTATTTTCTCCTTTCAAAGCCTCAGTTTCCTGTCCTAGAAAGGATTTACAATGCATCTCTAGGAATTGTTGTGAGGATCAATAATATAGTGCCAATAAAGTGCTTATCACAGTCTCTGGCACACGGTAGTTATTATTAAATGATAGTTCTTATTCTTAAAATAGGTAGAGAGGAGTATGTGAATAAAACTTAAATAAATATGGGTGACACTGATTAACTATATTCATGTGTTAAGGGTCCTTAAGTGTGATATTCAGGTTCCATCACCAGGTCCAAAAGTTAGAGGCTGATAGGTTGAGATCTGGTGCTTTGCCACCAAAACAGCTTTATAGGACTCATTTGAGTGTGTGCATACACACACATGCACACACACACACACACACACACACACACACATACACACACACACACATTTTGGATATGGAAAGAAGAAATTTTAGCTCCAAATGCCAAACCATTAACAACAGGCCCTAGATAATTAGGTATCCAGGATAGATGCCAAGCACAAGACAGCAAATGAAATTGGAGGGCAATGGTGTTGTATAGGAAAGATTTTGTCGAGGTTTGGCCATTAATTAGGAGTTGATATATAGAAAGAATCTGAAGGCTAGGAAGCCTAGAAATTAATCAGGTTCTCCTTCAAAATCAATTAAGGGAAGGTAGAGAGCTCCCAAATAGCTACTCTATAACAGGAACTTTATAATTGTCAGTTAATGATAACTCTATAAGGTCGGTAGATGAAGACATAGGTTCAGGGATGTTAAATGGCTTGTTGTTATCTAGTCACATGCCGATCCGTATGACTTCAAGTCCATGCTTTTATTGCTACAGGAGAGTCTCCCATGAGACAAAGTCAGACCTTGACTGCACTGAAACACTGAAATTTCTTAAAGAATTAAAAGTATTTAGGCTGTAATAGGTAAGTTTTGCTATCAAAAAGTTTTTTCAGGTAATTTATTATGTGCTTTTTTGAACTTGACTTGAAAAATATAAATCTTGTTCTAGTTAATTGTATCACTCATGACCATACCTGTACAAAATATATGAATTATTCAATAATCTTATTTAAATGAAATTGCTAAATTTAAAATTAGTACAAATCTAAAGGTATTTCTTTACAAAAATAGAATATAGTACAGTGATGGAGTCAGTAGTGGCAGCCAGGGTTGGCTGGGGGGCCAATTTTGGATATCCCACAATAAGCATCATCTCCTCTTCCCCTACATTCTTTGTTATTTACAACATTCTCAATCTTCTGCAGACAGAGTTAAAGACAAGTTCTCCTAGCCCACCATTCCAGTCTGACCCCTGGCCCCTTCCTATATGGAATTCTAGTACTTCCATTGAATCCTTTTTTTCCCCCAAAGACATTTACCTTTAGCTTTTAATATAGGTTTAGGTCTCAATAATCTAAAGTATCTGCCTTTCTTTATTTTTCAAATAAAAGGATGATGTTTCCATACCTCCTCTTTCTTTGTGAAGATGAGTGCTGAAAGTACAACTTGAACACCAAAGACCCACATTAACAGTACTGCATACTAAAACAAAAGAAACACAGAAATGAGAACTATGCTCCTAATATATTTTTAGATGCTACAATGATGGGAAAATGCACATCACATGAAATGTACAGTCTTAAAATACATAGGTATTGCTGAAGTTTCCTGTTCTCATACACGAGTGAAATTATTGAAACAAAAGGCAAAGAAAAAAAATCGGTGAACATTTGGATAAGAGTAAGATAGAAAGAAGTGATAGTGCTTCATGAGAACCCTAACAGACTACTTGGTCTAATGGAGTTGATGATGATACCTTCTTCATTCACATCTAAAACTGTCACAGAGGGGAACTTAAATATCTAGACCTCCACTTACACCATTCTGCTACCAGTGGAGAACTCACTAAATTGTGACCTACCATGTAAACTACTCCATCATGCACAAAGTAACAACAGCAACAACAATAAAAATAATGAGAAAGTAACAAAGGCCATGGCAATAGTAAAGTTAATCTGTATGCACATTTGGACTATTTCTTTGAAAACTGAAAATACTTCTATCCAAAGCCAAACAAAATGATTTTCACATTATTTGACTATTTTCTTTTTTTTAAACATATGGCCACTGCAATCTTTTTCATCATAGCAGTGAATAGTGATACATATTATCTAGAATTCAAAATAATTTTTAAAGTTAGCAGTCTGAATATTTTACTGACTAAAATATCAATATAAGCAAGGATGATTTACTGTTAGTATTCTTAGTTTCACCTATTTTAAACATTTAATACTTTAAAATAGTCCATTAAAATTGCTTACTTGAAAAATATATTTCCTATTTTCAGAGACACAAATATGGTCTTTAGATCCATTTAGAAGTTTAGATTTTTAATACTTCTACCCACAACACCTTACTTAATCTTCACTGCTAAGGGATAGTAGTGAAGACAGGTAGAGAAAGGGAAAACTGCGCAAAACAACTGTTTTAAAAAAGTCACTGGGTTTCTTTTCAATGGCAAGCTGCTTATTGTCTGTGGACCCTCCCAGGTTTCTGATTCAATGGGAGTATGAAATATTACCTTTGACTAAACTATTATTCAACTCTGTAAAGAGTTAACTTATACAACTCTGATAGTAATACAAAAGTTTCCATAGCAATGCAAATGATTACTATTCATGAAAATGCAAATGAATAGTCTATAGAGAATATAAATCTCCACAAGCTTAATTCTTATTTAAACTGGTTGTTACTTCTTACTGGTTCCTCTATTAATTAATTATATAAATAAAGTCTCTGATACATGCTCATTTTCATATAGGTGATTCATGATTTTACCTTTGAAAATTATTTTTTAACAGCAGTTAGATATCTACAGAAGAAATATTCAGTGTATTTATATGTTATTAGCACTTAGAGAGCACAGTGAGAGGCTGCTGGAGAACTTTTAACAGGAAAGTGAAATTGTCCCAAGGAGTTAAAATGCAAAAGTAATATCTATTTGATTAGAGTAGGAGCATACAGAATCACCTTTAAGCCAGAGAATAGTGTTTAGGCCTATATAAGATTTGCCCATAGGGCTTCCCTGGTGGCGCAGTGGTTGCGAGTCCGCCTGCCGATGCTAGGGGACACGGGTTCGAGCCCTGGTCTGGGAAGATCCCACATACCGCGGAGCAGCTAGGCCCGTGAGCCACAGCTACTGAGCCTGTGCATCTGGAGCTTGTGCTCCGCAACAAGAGAGGCCGCGACAGTGAGAGGCCCGCGCACCGCGATGAAGAGTGGCCCCCACTTGCTGCAACTGGAGAAAGCCCTCGCACATAAATGAAGACCCAACACAGCCAAAAATAAATAAATTAATTAATTAATTTACAAAAAAAAAAAAAAAAAAAAAGATTTGCCCATAGCTTGACTATGTGAATTAACATGGTTAAAGAAAAAGTGTGTCCATCAAAAAAGTATTGGTCAATTCAGAGAATAGCAAAAGTGTCGTGATTACAAAATGTTGCAATACTCTTCCACGGACCATCCAGAAGGGAGAATGGTATCTTGGCTTCAGGATCTAAGCTATCAGGTCCTACTAGCATGTATATTCCTTATGACAGGGTCTGTCAGGCTTTCTTAGTCACAGTCCATTAGTACTTGAATTACATGAGGCAGAAACTTACAAGATGTTTATGTTTTTCTCCCTCTAGTTGCCCCCTTCCTTTCCCATCCTCAAACCACAACATTATATTAATAGCAGGCTCTCTGTCTCCTTTACCTAAATGGGAATTTGTGGCAAGGAGAAAATTAAAATTTTCCTGCAAATCATTTCTGTCCTGGTTTCCATATCCAAAATCAGAAGCCCCATGAGAAAATTATGTTATAGGCCCTGGGAGAAGAGAAAGATAAAATTTGAGAATAGAGGGTGTGCCTTTGAGGAGAGTAAGAAGAGAGACTGAGGTCTTTTTTAGACTAAAAAGATTGTGAGACTGATCCTAGAGTCTGCAGATTCTCAAAGGAATGGGGGCTAGCACTTGGCTTCCTGGCATTGCCATGGTAAGGAGGCAAGACCCAGAGGGAAATGAAGGTGTGGTTTCCAGTGTTGCCTAAAATGCCTCTGCCATGGGTAATATTCAAATAATAATAGGCAGCAATTATTAACAAGAGGCAGTAACGAATTCCTCTGTCAGGCATGACTCCTTTAATTGCTGTGTCCTTGGCAGGGTTGAAATGTCTCAGGTCTCAGGGAAGGGGAACTGCAGGAAAGGAACTGAGGTAATGGTTAATTACCAATCCTTCACAAAAGAATTTCACCAATATGCCTGTACTGGTATATACTGGATGAAGAACAGTGCTGCCTTTGCTGTCCTAGGCCATTCAAACAACAGAATATGTAGTCCTGAAGGGACCACATCAGCTGGGAAAGTGAGTGCTTTCATGGTAACTGGTGTAGACTGATAAACAGAATCCAAAGTGACCACCCAGACTTTCATCACTACATAAAAGCTAAGTATCGCTGCATTCTTCCTGGCAAGAGGGGCACAGTTGGATACATTTGAATTTCCTATCTGCTTCACAGGAAAGTGCCTGTGAATTAAAACTAATTTGATTTAAAGAAAATGTTAAAAGCTATATTTTACCTGAATCCACTGATTGTGATCCATACCTATTCCACGTACGGTAAATGGCTCATGTTCATTATAATTTACCTTTTCATGTTATATGCCTGTGGAGAAACAGTGTGCTAGCCAGATGCCAGAGTCTGGCCCTCTCAGCAGTTGTATTTCTTTTTGTTAAATTATAAATTGTGATCTCAGTTACAAGTTAGCTTCCCACATGGCACACCCACAGGGAGAAAGTGTGCCGACTACAGGCCATGTTTCCTTTTCCCTGCTAAACTTCATTGTTCGTCGCCTTTAACATACTGTATTCTGATTGAGTCTTCAGATTTAAGTTTGGTCAATTGTAGTTCACCCTAGGAGATGGATTCCTATTGACTCTGTGTTCAAAATGAATATCTAAGTGTATAAGTGTTGAGGTCCAGATTTAGTCCATGGGAAACTCACCAAGAAAATTCTACCTAGAAAAGATTCTTGGGAGGGGGCCAAGAGCACATTGTACTGCAGTGTTACAGTGACATAAATCATTCTTGCTGACATGTGTGACTCAAACACTGAAAGTCAAAGATACAGATTCAGGCTATTGAAATGAAATACATACCAGAATTAGAAGCCATCTGATTTCATTGTGAATTCCCAAATAACCGAAGAGACAAAGAAGAACAGTAGCAGAACCAGTTCCAATCAAAATTCGAAAAATATATACTACCAAGTGATTATTTTCATCTGTGGAATCCACAAAACAGCTATTATTAAGTGACATTTGTTTTCTATTTAATAATAAATGCAGCAACCCAAGGTTTCCTAGGCAGCTGTTAACAAACCACTAGGATTCTCTTTCTCTCTTTTTTAACCTCATTCTAGCACCTCTTACTTGCTCTTAACAACTTTTCTTCCTTTAATGATAGAGAATTTCTTCAATCTCAGAAGATCCCTTTAACTTTACCTTATCTTTATTGTCTTCTATGAAAGAAGATGACTTTTTCTAGGGTAAATTCTTCTATGTCTAATGTACCTCCAAACATTTTTATATTCATTCATTCATTCATTCATCAAAAATATTCTGAGTACTTAACACATGTGGGTTAAGTTTCCCATGTATGAAACCCTGGGTTTATTGCTAATATGGCCCCGTTAAAACTGTATTTTATTCTCTCCCCATCTAGACTGAGCTGTCTGTGCTAGAGACTATATATATTTATATAGTCAACAGGCTAATTGTTAAATGCTTAGTGCTATGGCACAGATGTAGCGCTTAACCATTTGTTTTTAAAGGGCGATGAATAAATTAAATAAGCCCTAGGTTTTATGGGAGAAGAGTAGAGGCAATGGGCAGTGGTGTGCTGGAACCAGATGGTTCTGGCACATAAAAGCCAACTGTTAAATTTTCACAAAATCTGTAAACCAACTCAGTCCACACTGGCACCTTGAAATTGGCCATCATGGGATTATTTAAACCACAGAAATCAGCAAATACCATAAACTGAGACTCCATCCCAGGACATTTATCAGCACACCACTGGGTGTAAGAGCACCTAATCTAGTAGGGGGAGAAGGTGAAGATATGCAAGATTACTGGAGAAGGTAACACCTGGGTTTAGGCTTTAAATTATAATTGGAAGTCTCTAGGTTGGAGTGGTGGAAGCATTCTAAGACACAGAATGGTGCAGTGTGTGTAGGAAACTCAGCCTTGCTGGCATTTACAGTTTCAGGCAGGTGGGACTGGGAAGGTTTGCAGGGGTCAAATTATGAACATTCTATGTGCTGTTTTCTAGTCTTCCTCACTGGAATTACACTCCATGAGGACAGGCCCTTTATCTTTCTTGTACACTTCTGTATCCTCAGCTCATGGGATAGTGCCTAACGATATGATATCTATATATATAGATAGATAGATATATTTATATGTCTATATCTATATATAGATATATATAAAATCTCTTTATCCATTCATCCACTGATGTACATTTAGGTTGTTTCCATAGGGAATATTTTATTTTATTTCTAATCATGTGATGGTGATAGGATATGGTAACTGAGTTTTAAAAGAGATTATTTAACTTGGGCAGTGAAGCTATTTTGATCTCCATTATCCTTTCAAGTCTATAGATCTGTAAAAGTCCAGAGTCAGCAGAACAACCACAATCTTCCATTTCTCTCATCTCTCCTGCTCAACGTTCCTAGACCTCTCTCTCAAAATTCCCTCTCCTTTAAGGTCTTGGATTTAAGTCTTATTATTTAATAAGGTGCATTTAGAACAATTGGCAAAGACTTTCTGAGGAAAAATTGGACAGTACTTAATGAATTTTAGAGAAATACTGCCACCTGCTGAATAAATCATGTATGCAATTGTTTAACACTGAATTCCTTGTTTGATTTAGAGAAAGGAAAATAGATACATACCCAAAGCTGTGAAAAAATTATTTCTATCTAATAAAAGCCATGCACCAAATCCCATGAGTAAAAGTCCAAAAACCTACAAAAAAAAGATAGCCAATACTTATTTTTGAACTAACTGCTAATATAAATGCACATTTTCTTTACTAAATAATTATGAAGATACTTACCAAAAAAGCTCCATTAATGAGATTAAGAAAGTATTTAAAAATTAATGTTTTGTTTTTCCTTAACATTCTTTTTCTCCCCATATACTGATGATTCTGAAAAGATAAACACAACTTTTACAATAAACACTCACCACAGTAATAACTTTAAATAATTCTGCCTACTCAGTCCTTTATTTGCATATTTTTCTTCTCATACCAGTGGTCAGTATAACATTCCCCTTTGCTCTCCTGAATATAAGTAAAAATTGAAGATGTCTTGAAACTGTACCTGTCTTTCTTTATCTGCATTTTTTGGCCAGGCAGTTGAGACCAAGAGGGCATTTGTAGAACATGTCAATAGCTGCCTTACTGAAATCCTTGCAGTTTTCAGAAAATGAAATATTTTATTTTGTTTACAGTCATAACACACCTTGTTCTCCTTGCTAGAAACCTTTCCTTTACATCTGTCCTCCTCTTTCCCAGAATAATGTTATCTCTTCCCAGAATAATGTTAACTCCTCACTGAGGTCTAGCCTTGGAAGCCTTTCCCTAATCTCTACTTGTTGCCTATTTTCATCTTTACTTGTCTTCCTTCCCATGTAGACTCTGAGGTCTTTAAGTGGACAGAGTAGATCTTGTATACCATTACAACCCCGAGTCTAACACGTGGTGGTACAATAGCAATAGATATTTATTGAATGAATGAATCAATGAATAGGTGAATTAAATTAGTTAATGAGCTTACAATTTACTTTGGTATACAGTGTAAGGAAGGGAACTAATTTAAGGTGGTTTTAAATAAAAATTATTTTCTAGATAGCCAATTTTCCTAAAACATTTATGTAAAAATCAATACTTATCAGTTTTGGTGCTTGGTCTATTAGATATGGAGGTTTTACATTTTCTTGGGTATGTTTCTGGGTTTTCTTTTTTCCTTGGTTGTTTCAATTCTAGCTGGCTCAGTATTTTAAAAAGTATTGTAGTTTACAATGTTTCAATACATGCAGTACGTAATTGACCTGGTGAAAGTGAAACAGTATACAAGCCCCTGTGTCCCTCTCCTTTGAAGTAAAAGGCTTTTGCTTTAGCCTCCCAGGCCTCCCTTGAGTCTCAAAAGGCTGACTCAAGAGTTAGTGATTGGGAAATGTGAAGATGTAGAAACAAAGAAGAGCTGTTGGGCTGGGGAACTGGTAACAATTTAGACTATAAATCTGCTACATAGCAGAAGCATCCAACTCCCAGTTCCCTGAAAGACACGGATAAAGGCCTGACACACATTCATAAGTTGTTCTTATAGGAAGCAGACCCCCACCAGATGAAAACTGCTGACATAAGAACATAGACCCTAGACTGGTTGAAACCAGAAGGTTGATGATGCTTGAAACTTCACCTTAATGCCAACCGAGCAGAGAACTGTGCACGAGCTGATCACGCACCCTGCAACCGTCTCCCTCATACTGCCTTTAAAACCCCTTCCCTGATAGCCATGGGGGACTTTGGGTCTTTTGAGCAGGAGCTGCCTGTTCTCCTTGCTTGGCACCTTGCAATAAATGCCGTACTTTCCTTCAGCACAACCTGGTGTCAGTAGATTGGCTTTACTGCGTGTGGGCGAGCAGACCCAAGTTTGGTTCGGTAACAAAAGCAGAGTTGGTAGGACTAACTTGAAGCTGTTTGCCCCTAGTTAGGAAGAAACCCAATCCATTTGTTGAACTGAAAGATGCCTTAGAAAGTGGATAAGTAAGAGATGTCTAGGTTAGCATCCATGCACTTCCCTCCCTACTTCAATCCAAGGCCATATTCCTCCTAAAAATTTCCAAGGTACTTCTTCCCAGCTTCAGGAGTCTCTCCAGGCTTTATTTCCACCCTCTGCTTCAAACTCTCCTGCTATCATTTGGTTTCTTCAGTTTCTGTCCTCTAGTCTTATTCCTGGATTCCTCCAGTTCCTGGATTATTTGGATGGGACACTCAGTTGGAAAGACTGCTTGATTTTTTTTTTTTTTTTTTTTTTTTTTCGGACGCGCAGGCTCAGCGGCCATGGCTCACGGGCCCAGGCCCAGATCCCACGGCATGTGGGATCTTCCCGGACCGGGGCACGAATCCGTGTCCCCTGCATCGGCAGGCAGACCCCCAACCACTGCGCCACCAGGGAAGCCCAAGACTGCTTGATTTTTATTTCAGTTTCTTTCCAAGATGTTGTAGATCTACATTTTGGCTTCAGTTCTATTTACTGCAGCATATGAGAAAGGTGTGATCCTCATTCTACAGTCTGAATGAGAAGTTAAGCCCAAAGACCTAGCCTCTGTTTCACTATGAATGAGAAAGAGAAAGAAGACTAATGAATGAGATTTCTGCAGCGATTCTGGTGTGAAATGTTGAAGGCAGAGGATTGACTGTTGATTTGATAATAATTAGCAGGGTTGAGTCAAGTTTAAATGTTTTGTCAAAGGACCTAAATACGAAACTAAACTGAAGTTTATTCTCTCTCAGTCCAAGATGGGTAATGGGTTCTCTACTGGGAAATCATCTTAGGAACATGGGACTTTCTCCAGCCTGTTCAATATATGGCTCCCAAATTTGCTCAAGGTGTAATCCTTTACAGTCAGCAGAAAGGAAGAGGATGAGTAAACTCAGGCGAACATCTTTTAAGCAAGGGAGGTGGAAGTTGCATACTTCTCTTCTGCTCATATTCCATTGGCACATAGCGATTAATCACATGGCAATTCTCAGTTGAAGGCAGAGGTAACTATGTGCCCAAGATGAAGGAAGGAAGTGATTTAGGGTGGGAAAAGCCAAATAAAATGACCGATAGATAGGAAAGGGCAGTAAAAAGATAATTAGAGGGAGAAAAAGAGGGTTTTGATACATTTCAATATGCTTTACTACAAGCAAGAAAGAATCAAAGATGATCAGAAAGATTTTTTTACAATGGGAACATAAAAGAATAATGAGAATCACTGGAATTGTTTGAAAAAATTTCATAAACTCCATAAATTTAACATTTAATAATTGGGTTTGAATTGGTAAAAGATACCCTTGTGGTTAAGCAATGGAAATGGAGTGCAGGTAAGTGGAGAGCATAAGCTATGCAGAACTGGGAGTCATCCAAAAAGAGCTGATATCTTGGGAATAAATGAAAGAGTTGAGTGATTAGCTATAGATAAAAATGAGCAGAGGGGCTTCCCTGGTGGCGCAGTGGTTGAGAGTCCACCTGCTGATGCAGGGGACGTGGGTTCATGCCCCGGTCCGGGAAGATCCCACATGCTGCAGAGCGGCTGGGCCCGTGAGCCATGGCCGCTGAGCCTGCACGTCCGGAGCCTGTGCTCCACAATGGGAGAGGCCACAACAGTGAGAGGCCCGCATACTGCAAAAAAAACCAAACAAACAAAAAAAAAGTGAGCAGAGGTTTGATTGTAGAGAATGATATAATTAGGAATTTGGATTTTTTTTTTAAAGCAGACTTTAAGAAACAAGAAAATAAGCAAAGTATGATTTCATGGAAACCAATCGAGGAAGAAATTTCTAAAATAATGTTACATGAGACAGATGTCAAAAAGGAAGAGAATTCTGTACTCTCAAAGTCAGCTGACTTGGTTAAGGAGGATGTTCATGGTAACTTCAAACAGTAGGGTTTTAGTCCATTTGGGCTGCTATAACAAAATACCACAGATTAGGTAGTCTATAAACAATATAAATTTATTTCTCACAGTTCTGGAAGCTGGAAGTCTGAGATAAAGATGCAAAGTTTCAGACTTCTTTTTTCCTCACATGGCAAAAGGGAGCTCTGTGGGATCTCTTCCTAAGAGCACTAATCCCATTCATGAGGGATACACCCTCATAAACTAATCACCTCCTTTTAAAGGTACCATATTCTAACACCATCATATTGGGTATAAGGACTTCAGCATGTGAATTTTGAAGGGATACAATCATTCAGACCACAGCAAGCAGTTCAAGTTAAAGAGTTAGAACACAACAAACAAGGTGTCTTAGCAACGAGCCAAGGAAGCCTATAGCAACGTTTGCATAGAATGGTTAAGAGATGGTCACATGTGATCTTTTCAGCCACAAGCCCCACATACTAAAAACAACATCAATGAAAATGAAGATATGCAAAGATATGCAAGTTCGTGCAGTTCCTAAGTAAATATTTGTAGTGTGGTAGACTTGTATTTTATTTTGCTATAGACAAAGAATTTTTTTTACCTAACTCAAATAAGGTCCTGGTATGGTATTTCTTTGGTTCATTTCCTGATTAGTTAATAAATGGTCCAACAGCAGAGATATTTTTTAATAGTATAAATGCTATAGGGAAGGACAATTTACAATAATTCACCTATTCATAGGTGTCATTTTTCACTAGTTAAATAATACTCCAAATTACTGTTCTTAAGTTCCTTCTCAGTGCCAGGAGATGGGAACACAAAAAATGAATAAATAAGACAAACTGTTAGGGAATCAAGTATTAAAGCCTGTGGCCAACTCTGAACTGTGTTGGGGGTGTGGGGACTGGGAATAACAGAGCTGGGAAGTTTCAGAAAGGCAATGAATTTGAGATAATCCTTGAAGGATGATTAAGAGGGTCCCAGTCAGGCAAACACAGGGTAGAGGCAGCAATTTTCAAGACAGATGGAACACTGTGTTCACAAGCTTTAGAGTGAAGTGCACAAGGGCGTGGGTAGAGTGGCAGGAGATGAAAGATAAGGCTGGAGAAGTAGACTCAGTAAAGATTGTGAGAGATCATGTGTGCTTTGCTAAGAATTTGCCAATAGTCATAGATTGTAAATCAGTTCAACTTGAAACTATTGTTTAACTAGGCAGCGTTTAGCAAAAATCTCTTTAATTGCACTCCTCCTAGAAATTATAGCTGAAAGTGGATTATGTTACTTTGTCCATAATCCTTTAACCTGAGTAGGTTTTTTTTCTTTTTAATAAGTAACTTGAAAGTATGAGTTGTAGAGACATGCACCACGGATTAATTTATCTTCAGAAGAACTTCCAATGTTTTTCTTTTTTGCTGTCAATTTGTTTGATAAGGTAGGCATTAAGCAGGAAAGCAATTCAGACAATATCTTCAAATTAGTTGTTTAAAATTAGTTTTAGAAATTAATTTATTACTAATGGATTTGATATTCTTTGGGGAAAGTATGAATAATTTCATAATTACAAACAAAATTTTAAGATTTTTTTAATGTGAATTTCAACTTATAATGTTAGTCTGAGCATTTTAAATGAAGAGTTTGGTAGTTTATAAATCAGCAACAAAACTAAACTAGAAAAAGAAACAATGTTACTTGAGCATGGACTTTAATAATGAAAATACCCCAAATTTAATTCTGAAACCAGAAGTAGTTTATTTTTGAAAATCATTATCTTTCTTAAACGAGGAACTAATGTGTTTTTTTAATATCAAAAGTCTACTGGTTTCTCACTCTATATTATTAATTCTGAAGTTGACACAATACATTTTATTATTCAGTTGTTACCAGGAAATATAGTCTATTTTCTTTCAAAGGCTCAATGAAATTGTTTGCTTTTAGCTTATTGTATATTGTATACAATTATGCTTAACTACGTCCCCTTGGAATTTAATGCTTCATTTGCAAACTTCAAAAAAATTAAAATCAGGGATATCTGTTATTAATTAAAATGAAATTTTACATTTTGTACACTGTACACCAAAAAAAGAAACTTTGATGAATTTTTAAGTTAACATTAAATATTATGATAGGGCTTCCCTGGTGGCGCAGTGCTTGAGAGTCCGCCTGCCGATGCAGGAGACGCGGGTTCGTGCCCCGTTTCGGGAGGATCCCACATGCCGCGGAGCGGCTGGGCCCGTGAGCCATGGCCGCTGAGCCTGCGCGTCCGGAGCCTGTGCTCCGCAAATGGGAGAGGCCACAACAGTGAGAGGCCCGCATAACGCAAGAAAAAAAAAAAAAAAAAAAATATATATATATTATGATATATACTTAAACTTTTATATTAAAACAGTGTGTGTCACCGTCAATATTTTACAGTAAAACATATTACAGAAACTAATTTTTCAAATTTCTCACCCCACACATCCATTCACTTAGAAGTTTTTCATAACTGATTTTGATAATTACGTGATAATTGATTGATTTTTTTCTTCTTTAAAAGAAACTGATGTCACGGAAGGCAAACAATTTATTGGCATTTTTTCCCATACTTCCAGTCTCCACAAATCACTATTCAGGGTTAAGGTTTTGTGGAATGTACAATTTACACATGGGCAACTCAACATTTACTAGATGCACATAATAAATATAGATAGGTCAGAAACAATTTAAAGGTCAGGCTACCTCTACTTGGGTAATTGTAACAAAGTGTCCTTTTTTATTAAATACTTTCCAAAATTATTTAAATATTAAAAGTACCTGAAAGGAATTTTAAATTCCTTATCCAGCTCCTGAGATGAAGCGTTCGTTCTGGTTTCGAGTAGAGATAGTTTGTCCTACTGGGGCACCGGTAAGGTCCATCTTCCTTGGGATTGGCAGTTGCCGTGGTTACTCTTTGTTTGGAGGCTCCGGGCGCTGTTTTCCAACAAAGCCGAAGGTTTAGCTGCGGCTGGGTGAGCCGAGACCCTTCAAGGCCGGGGTTGGTGTAGCGGGAAGCGAGGCAGAGTTGCGGGAGAGCAGGCGGAGCCGGGCCCCTCTCCGCGGCGGCCAGACTTTAGGGCGAAGGGGGACCGCGCTCCCAGCGGGTGGCTGAGCCAGTCTGTGGAGCCAGAGGCTCCTTTCAGTTTTGAAGATTTTTGGTAGTTCATTCGGAACTTGAAGAACTACAGTTGAAGGGTGGAGTTCCTTAAAATCTCCCATTTTTGGCAGCTTTAGCCAACTCCAAGTGGTGTATTGTCAACTTGAAGTAGTTTACTGTAGCCTGTTTGCAATGGGATCCGTCTCGGGCTGCCCTGTCCTATCCTGTAACCACCCGCTACAGGTGGCTATTGAGGGCTTAAATGCAGCGAGTGCGAATTGAAATGTGCTGTAGGTGTAAAATACACATCGGATTTTGAAGAATTATTTTACAAAACAAACATGTAAACTTTGTAATCACATTGGCCTTATAATTAATAATTTTCTATTGATTATATGTTGAAATAATATTTTGGATATATTGGATTGAATTAAATATATTATTAAAATTTCACCTGTTTCTCTTTACATTTTAAAAATTTGCTACTACAAAATTTAAAATCAAATATGTTGCTCAAATATGTAATTGGGCAGGGCTGATCTAAAGGGCCAGTAGATGAGCAGAGAGGGACATAAAATGAAAATGTCTCTTTCCTTTACCCTATTCTCCCGCCTTTCTTTCTATAGAAAATTTTGTGAATCTGTACATTCTGCTTTATAGCCATGTTTTAAAAAAATCTAATTTTCCACCTAGCAAAGCTTTTGAATTGCATTTTAGTTGTTTGATTACGGGTAGCATTTTGCACTGGTTCTGGTTTTGTTTTGTTTTCTTTTGGAAGAGGGAGGTTATGAGTAAAATTGAATATCTTAAAATTAGCTTTTAAAGTTATAAAAGTAATACATATTCATAATTTAAAAAATCACTCAACATAAAGGTATGAAATGAAAATTAAAAGTTCCCCAATTTCTTCCAGAAAGTTTCTGTCTAAAAAAAGTGTGTGTACGTGCATGTAGTTATGCAAAAGAGATGTTATTCTCTGTAGTTTTCAGCCACTTGCCTTTGTTCAATTATTTCTTCTTGGCTACCTTTCCACAGGAGTACAGTAAATGTACCCATTTTTTAAAGGACTTGTGTAGTATTCCATTCCATGGATTTATCATAATTTATTTAACTGTCCTCTTAGTGCTTAGGATATTTTAAAATAAATTTTTATTGAGGTAATTATAGATTCACATCCAGCTTAAAGAAATAATGCAGAAATACCTCATATACACTCTGTCCAGTGTCTCCCTATGGTAGTGCTTTGTTAACTCTAGTATAATATCACGACCAGGATATTGATATTGGTATAATCTGCTAATCTTATTCGGATTGCCTCAATTTTATTTGTATTCATTTGTGTGTGTATTATGTAATACACTATTTATCATCTGAATATGCTCACTAATTAACCACAGTCAAGATACTGAACAGTTCCAACACTACAAGGATCTCTCATGTTGCCCTTTTATCACCATAACCACCTTCCTCCAATCCCATCCACTCCATTAGTGGCAATCACTAATATGTCCTCATTTTTATAAAATTTTAGTATTTCAGAAGTGTTATGTAAATGGAATCATATAGTCTATTACCTTTTGCTGTGGGCTTTTTACTAAGCGTAGTTCCCTGGAGATTCATTGGTATTGTGGCATATATCGATGGTTCATGCCTCTTATTGCTGATGGTATGGAGGTACTAGAGTCCATTTAACTATCCACCTATTGAGGGACATTTTGGTTGTTTCCAGTTTGGGACTATTATGAATAAAACCATTGTGAACATTTGTTTTGGTGTGAGCATAAATTTTCATTTATTAATGAAATTTTCATTTCTTTGGGATAAATGCCTAATAGTATATGCAATACATGGAGATCAGTCGAGTTAAATCAATTTACGTGTGAAAGAAAGATACGTGATATCTATAGCTAGAGGAAGGACAGGCACAGGTATTGTGTGGGTTTTTTTTTTTTTTATAGGAATGAACTGATTTTGTTTATGGAGGGGGTGGCAGTGGAATGCAAATGTATGGCAAAGTAGTAAACAGAAGGAATAGTGGATGGAGCAGACAGTTCAGTAGGTGAGAAGCTGTCAGATTCAGAGCATAAGTACAGGATTACACTTTATTAGGAAGAGGGTCTCCTCTCCTAATAAGATTAGAGTAAGAAGAGACTTCAGGAAAAGAAATAGGAAAATGAGGATGTTTCATTTTCTCTGTTAACTAGACTATAAACTCTATGAAAACAGGTTACTTATTTAATCAGTGTATTTGTAGCACCTAGCAATGTTGTGGATGCATCTTGTAGGCTCCCAAAAAGTTGATTTTGAGATGAATGAGTAAAAGATGGAAAATAAAGAGGAAGAGAGTGGAAGGAGGGATGGAAGAACAGAGAGCATGGAGGAGGGAAGGAAGGAGGAAGGAAGGAAAGAAAAAAAAGAAGGAAGGGCCGGGAAGAAGACAGCAGTGGAAAGGCCAGGGACTGGAGGAAAGAATGAAAGTTTGGAATAGTCTGGAAAATAAAATAAAAGCTGACTAGTACAATATTTTTCAACCTTTTTTTTATACCAAGACCCACAGTAAAATAAACAAACAAAAATTTTCATTGCAGATCATGCACACATGCATACATATACATGTACTTATAATTGAAACAAAAGTTTTTTTAAACAACTAGCACTTACAGTTTCTTTTTTGACCTATCCTAACTTTTCCTATTCTATCCTATCATTTAAACTAGATGATCAAGAGCTACTAAATTAACTTATTGATCCACGAATGGGTTACCATCTGCAGTTTGAAGACTATTGGACTAGAAGTTGTTCAAGGGATTGCTGGGCAGATAATGAGCTTGACTGAGTTTGGATACCATTTGATAGTGGGAAAAGCACTGGCTTTGGATTCAGGATCTCTGAATTAGGATCCTGCTTCCATTACTTGCTAGCATCATACTATGGCAGTTAAGTAACCTCTTCCAACCTTGGTTTTCTCATCTATACAATGACTATAATGACCTTTAACCCATTAAGTTATCAATCACTCAAGTGTCTTCTAGTGCCTGGTTTGTCACAGGTACTTAATACATGGAAGCTAATGATGGTAGTTAACGATGATGATGTGAAGACCTACTACAATTTACTGCTTGACACATATCCATTACAAGCATCAGAGATTTAAATGAAATAAATATTGAACTTATAAGCCATGTATTAGCCATTATTGCAACATGTTATTGTTGGTAAAAACATGTGGCTATCTGGTGGAATTAACAACTCTGATTTAATGAGTAGAAACTAGCCACATGTTTCCCCATATATGGACATAGGTTGTTCTCTTATAAGTATTTTAATCTCTGAATAGTCAAGCTGTTCAGAGGTATTTTGCCATTAATTATTACCATGAAAATGAATTTTAGTATGAAGTTTCTTGGTTCAGAAAGGTAAGCCAGTTCGTTCCATGTAACTTTTCCTTTAGAGAATTTAAAGAGTACTATTAGAGTTGATCATTTTGTAGTCAAAACATTAAAGAAATAATGAATGAATATAGGGAGAAAACATTTTCTTCAATATATAGTGCAGCCATGATAAGGTGTGACAAAAGTTTGTTAAACTATGTTAAACTAAATTTTTACCTAGAGCGTGTTGGATTGGTATGGCACATTAAAGAACCTGTAGTTTTTACCAGCATTTAGCCTCTTCAATTTTCTTTAAATGGTTTCGTGTTTTATTATGAAGGATGATGGAAGACAACGATGATGATGATATAAAGCTCAAAGAAGAAATAGAAGCTGAATTGGATAAAATCAGCATTTCTTCCTTGGAAAAAGATGATTTTGATAGTGATTCAAAATCAGAAACCCAGAGTGATAACAGTGATACAGTAAGTGTTGTGTTGTATTTTTGAGCCTTTTAACTGGATAAGCCTTTTAGGAGAAATATTACTTTTCTCAGTGTGTTTTGTATACTTATCTCATTTTTTCCTTAGAGTCACCTTTAAGCAATATATATTAGTAGATATTTAAATATAAAATGTATATTGAAGGTAGAAATTACCTATAATTTCACATGTATATGTGTGCATTTTTCAGAAAATTGGGATTGTACTATATGTATAATTATGTGTATGTATATATATACATGTATCTGCACACATGTGTATATTTGTATCCTGCTTTTTTTTACTTAATCATGAGCATTCTAATGTGATTAAATATGCATAAAAAGCAAAATGTATGTGAAATCTTTAGACCAAGGAATAGTTACTTTTTTGGAAATCAAACATTTATTTTCTTTTCATTTGTGTATTTTCTCCAATGTTTATATGCCTAGAAAAGTTATTCATGGATTCATTCTTTTATATAAAAATCCTTAATCCAATGGAAACTTATTTTCAGCTATGTTATAAAAAGTAGATCTAATTAAAATTTTCCTGCATATATTTAACAAATATTCCCAGGGTCACTTATGGAATAATCCACCTCTTCTCAACTGATTTGTCCTATCTGTTGTATATATTTAGTTGTTATACATATGATCTATCCAAGGCTATTTATTCTTTTCCATTATTGTGTTAATTTTTGCCCTATAGTGGTTTTATATTTTTAAATATAAAATGGGTCAAATTCCTTTAGTAGTTTGCTATTTCAAAATCTTTTCAACTAAGCTTTTTCCAAAAAACTCATTTGTCAAGTTTCAAAAAACAATTACAATTTGATATTTAATTAGGATTGCAATAACCTACATAATACTTTTGGAGAAAATAATATTTTTATATTATTGTATCTTTTTATTCACAGCTAATTTAAGTGTGACAAAAGTTCTGAAATTATTCATTTGAATATGAGATCCAACAGAATCATGGATGCAATTTATAACCACCTGAAAATTAAAAGCAAAATTTAACCAAATATATTTGTTTGGATTATGCTCTTTATACGGAGCCCTTTTACCTCATTTACACATTTTACTCAAATTTTTGGCATATCAAAACAGATTTTGATACATAGTTTTAGTAAAGAATTTTACAGTTTCTTTCATTATTTACATTTTTAGGATTTAGATGAATTACCTGACTCAGTTCTTCACTGTATTAACGTCATAAAGAATAAGAGTAAAACTGTTGAAGAGCTCATTCTTCAGGACGTGGAAGATACTGATGTTTTAAGTAAGTACAGTTTTCATCTGCTTGGCAGATAAGTTTTCTGTAAGTATGAATAATGAATAATTTAGAATTTAGAAAATTAAACTGCTTGAAGTTCTTGTCTCTTGTCATATACAGGTATGTGCATTTATCTCTAATAAAATATCCGTAGTATATTTGTCTGTTCAAGTTAGTTCATTCATTTGTTTTACTCACTACCTTCCTTACGTCTCCAGTAAGCACTAGCCACTAACAATTTGTTTTACCAGTCCTAATTAAAACCAGACATTCTATTACTTTATGTTAAAGAAAAGAAAACTAATTGTGGGACTATTTTCGAAGTATCAGTTCATACATATTTTTGCAGAAAAATATAATTTATATCAAAGCCTCACAATCTTTATTTGCTTCAACTGAGCAAATTTACCTCTTGCAAATTTATTCTAAGAATAATAGAATGAACAAAGATTTAGCTAGAATTAATCCTGGCTTAGTTTATAATGAAAAATGGCAACAACCTAAATGTTCAACAGGACATTGATGTGTCTAACAATACACTCATTAAAAAAATACGGCTTAGACAGTATTTAATAACGAGTTTCATGATATACTATTAAAATTATTATGAAATTTAATGCCATTTATAAAAATATTAGTATAAACTATAATGTGGATATTCATAGATATTTGTACGAAAAATATTACTGTGTGAAAGGATATGTTCTAGACACTGAGAATGCAGCAGGGAACAAAATAGGCAAAGGTCCTCTCTTATTCTAATGTTCTGGTGTGGGGAGACAGACAATAAACAAATAAATACATATGTAATATTTCAATAATGATAACTTCCATGAAGGAAGGATTTTAAGATAAGGAGATAGGGACTTCACTGCTAGCGCAGTGTTTAAGACTCTGTGCTCCCAATGCAGCGGGCCTGGGTTTGATCACTGGTCAGGGAACTAGATCCCACATGCATGCCATAACTAAGAGTTCACATGCCGCAACTAAGGAGCCCGCCTGCCGCAACTAAGACCCAGTGCAACCAAAAAAATAAGAAAAAAAGAGAAGGGGATAGAGATTGAAGATTGCTATTTTAGATAGGGTAAGTCAAGGAAGGCCTCTCTGAGGAGGTGATATTTAAGTAGTGACTGAAATGAGACAGTAAGCCACATGGGATATCTCAATGAAGGAGAAGTGAGTCACGTGGGTGTCTAGAGGGCTGGTGTTCCAGAAAGAGGGAATCGTAAAGGCCAAGGCATACCAAGTGGGTGTAATATGTTCAAAGAATAGTAAGCCTTTGTGGTTATATCCAAGAAAATAAGGGGTCAGATCATACAGGGCTCTTATCAATCCAAGGTGTGGACTTTGGATTCTGTTCTGAGTATATGAAGGTTTTTGAGTAAGGAGTGACAGAATCTGACATATTTTGAGACAGTCATTCTGGAGACTCTGCAGAGAAGATGCCTTGAGGTAGCAAGAGTCCACTACAAGACTGTCACAGTAGTGTGGTTAGAGATGAGAGTGATTTGAGTAGAAATGATGAAAAACAATCACATTCTAGAAAACATTCTTAAGGTAGAAACAAAAGTATTTATTGATGGATTTGTATGAAAGGAAGAGAGGAAATTTGGCTCCAAGGTTTTTGTTCTGAGTACCTGTGTGATAGGATATATAAAGACTTATGTAGACCCTTCAGGTTTTAGCAGTGCTTATCTATAGTCGAGTTATGGGGGATTTTAATGGTTTTCTTTTATTTATATTTACTAAGGTTTATACAATGAAAATGTATTTTAAATATATTGGCAAATATAGAGCCTAATTATGAAAAAAAGCAAAGGAAATATAATTATAAAAAATTAGTTACATGAAAGATTATATAACTACAGTTATAACAGTGGTTTAGAAAATTATAAGATCCCATGTATGTAGCTGTAATCAAATAAGTTTGATAGTCTCAATGAATAGAATAATTTTCTAAGAAAATTCAAATTATCAAAATTGCTTGATAAAGGAGAAAACATTATTAAATCAATAATTTGGCTGAAGGTGGAAAGAGATTTCTTCTCAAATGTCGTTAGGAACTAGGGATAATTTCGCAATTGAATTATTCCAATCCATCAAGGAGCAAAAAAATCTGCAGATTATATAATATTTCATTTATAAAAAACTACACATTTTATTTTTTTACTTTTATTTTTATTTTTTTTTGCGGTACGCGGGCCTCTCACTGTTGTGGCCTCTCCCGTTGCGGAGCACAGGCTCCAGACGCGCAGACTCAGCGGCCATGGCTCACGGGCCTAGCCGCTCCACAGCATGTGGGATCTTCCCGGACCGGGGCACGAACCCTTGTCCCCTGCCTCGGCAGGCAGACTCTCAACCACTGTGCCACCAGGGAAGCCCAAAACTGCACATTTTAAATACAAAACTGTGCAAGCCTCACATACACATACATAAGAGAAACTGAGGCTAATTTTATTTATGAATATGGATGTACTGATTAGGGCTCTCATTTTTAGACAAAAGCTGTTTTAGCTACTTTAAGCAGTAAGGTTTTGGGGAGTATTTGTGTAAAACAAACAGTGGCTTAAAATAACAATATGTTGTTATCTTTTATATAGTTCTGTGGCTTGACTGGCCTTGGCTAGGCAGCTCTTGCTTGCATTTCTTATGCATTTACAGTCAGATGTTGATTAGGGCCACAGTCATCTGAAGTCTTTACTGGATTGGAATTCTAAGATGGCTCACTCAGATGACTGGCAGTTGATGTTAATTGCTGGCTGGGAGTTCAGTTGGAGCTGTCAGCTGGAGGCACCTATGTGGTCTCTCCCTATGGCTTGCATGGCACCTGGATTCAGAGAAAGAGCATCCTGTGAACAAAATATCAAGAGTCTAAGATGGAACCCTGTAAAGATTCATATGACTTATTCTCAGAAGTCATGCAACATCACTTCTGCTACATCCTGATGGTTACATAGGGTCAGCACAGATTCTGTGCAGGAGGGGGCTACACAGGGTATCATACCAGCAAGTGTGGGAGTGACATCTTTGGAGACTAGCTGTTACAATAAATAACAGAATTGTTAATAGAACTGAAGAAACAGATTCTAAGCTGAACATCCAAAATGTGGAAAATATACATGCAAGTACATTGTAGAACTGGGCTGCAGCAGGAGCTGCTGATATAATAAAGAAATTCAGAGACATTAATCCTCTACTATACCCTGCTGTCACCAACCCAAAGCACCCTCTATTATAGTCTGAGCCAGAAAAATGAAAATCTCTCTCTCTGCCTTTCTTCACACATAATATTTTTATGAAAATAAAGACTGGGTGCCGTGGTGGCACAGTGGTTAAGAATCTGCCTGCCAATGCAGGGGACACAGGTTCGAGCCCTGGTCCGGGAAGATCCCACATGCCGCGGAGCAACTAAGCCCGTGCACCACAACTACTGAGCCTGCGCTCTAGAGCCTACAAGCCAAAACTACTGAGCTCATGTGCCACAACTACTGAGCCCGTGAGCCACAACTACTGAGCCCACGAGCCACAACTGCTGAAGCCTGTGTGCCCAGAGCCCGTGCTCCACAGCAAGAGAAGCCACTGCAGTGAGAAGCCTGCGCACCGCAATGAAGAGTAGCCCCTGCTCGCCGCAACTAGAGAAAGCCTGCGCGCAGCAACGAAGACCCAATGCAGCCAAAAATAAATAAATTAATTAATTAATTTAAAAAAAAAGAAAAGAAAGACTTACACAAATGTATCAATTGGCAGAACCTAAATCACCCTCAGAAACCTAGCTTCAAAGGCATCTAGAGAATGTTATTTTTGCTTTTCAGCTCTCACATAAGAAAACATGCCAGAGAGGTTGTGTATTGGTGTTGAAAAAGAAAATCTATAATAATAGACAAAATAGGTGTGAATAGTCGGTTAATTAGCAGAATGGTCGTCTGTAAAAAATAGTTTACTACTAGGGAACATTACCATGATAAAACATGTCAATTGAATAAGGAAAAGAAACATAACTACATCTGCACAGATGATAAAAACACAATAAAATTCAACAAAAACAAAAAATTGGGAATGAAAGTTTACTTCATTCACATGTTAATAATTGTAATCTTTTAAATTAAGACTTTTATTAAAGCATTTTCAGTATCTTGTGCTGAAAGATTATATTGCTAGTTTGTGGCAGGTAGAATTGAACTTTTGTTGGTTTCTAATCAAGGTGTCATTGTGATATTAAACACAGCATTATTCTGTGTACATGGAAAATGAACTTCAGTCTAGAATATGAAAGGTGATAAAGAGCTCTAAAAATCTGTTATTTTTATTTTTGAATAAAGATTAAAGATTTCCTATGTCCTTTGTTCTTCAGTATTTTCCTATTATTTTGAGTTACTGATCAAGAATATGCTGTGGTAGAACTAGAGGTTAAAGGATAATGAAATAGTTTGGGATTTTAACATGTTGTGTCCTGCTCTAATATTTAAAGTTATAATATTTCTTTCTGTTTATAGGCTATGATTATGGAGCAGTTTCTAATAATCATATGCATTTAAGGATAGAATTACGAACTGAATGTAAAGAAAATCCAGAACAATTAATGAAGGTATATGTTGTTTGACTTAAAGTACTCAATATTACAGTTAGAAATTTACCTTTACCTCTCACGTAGCATTTAAAGTTCACTGGCTTAAAAATTAAATTATTTTAAGCTAATAATTTTTGGATTTATTTCCTCCTCTGGCGTATAATATAAAACAATACAAAATTCAATCTTTAAAAATATTAGAAATAGTGACTTGAACCATCAATACTTGGGAATTTAATGTAGACAAGAGAGCAGAACTATATTGAATAGTATTTTTTCCCTAAAAACTCCAAGTAAAACAATGAAATATACTCTAATATTATTACTTTGCTTAGGAATGTACTATGATCCAGTGGAGACTTTAAATACCCTGTGGAAACTTTAAACGTAGAATATCTTATGTTAGTTTTTTTTTTTTTTTTAATGGTAAAACAGAAACATCCGTAAAAAAATAAGAGTAAAGGAGAGCCTAGCATTTTTGGGTGAAACTCCCTGAAATGTATTTAAGAGAAAACCTCTTGCACAGGTTCAGCATCTTGAAATCATTTTTACTTCTCATTTTACCCAACTCTAATTTTACCTTACTGTATTCTTGCTCTCTGTGTATTTAGCATAATGTGAAAATTACTTGTATGTATGTTTCTTACTCTCTTTTTTGGTAACCCTCAAACCTGAACTATATTAATTTTGAATTATCATATTGCTACTTCAGTGGAATAGATATCCTGTACCTTTCAAGCTAGAATATATAGAAGTATAATTATGGAAAAGTATTAATCAAAATTATAACTTGTGTGTAAGTCAGTACAAATTAGAGAATAGTTCTGTTTTAAAAACATACTGAATATATTAGCAATTTGTATATGTGAGCTATTGCTGCAGATAAGAAATATAGAAAGGTATGAGGAGAAAAACACATATTAGTAGAAACATTTTGACATGATTATTAAGCAGTTTAATTGAATATTGTAAGTAAATCTTAGAAAGTAATTAGAATTCTGAAAAACATTAGGAGGGTAAAACACAGTGCGCTTGCATAGAAAAAACATTTTTCTTCACCATAAAGAGAATAATTATCAATATGCTATATAGAATTGTATTTGAGAGTGATTTGAAGTAAATAAAGTTCTAGATATGTGTATGTAAATACTTAATACATTATTAAAATAATAGCTTTACTCTCTATTTTGTTTTTCTTTAATCACTGGTACTTTTTTAACCTCTTAGATGTTATCTGAAATAGAAAAAGAAGAATTTCTGAGAAGTAAAACTCATTGTGGCAGTCTTGATTCTGTTCCAGAGCCTGATTCTTGTGATTTGCCTGTGGATGAACATGTTTTGCCAGGTGGACTAAATTGCTTGGTGATATTTATGATAAGTTTTATGTGATTGACCTTAATTATCTGAAAAAAATGTAGACAGTTTTCTTTTGACATTTAGAAGAATATAGTCACAATATTTGAAAAATATTGTGTACTTGCTATGCTTATTTAATTACATGTTCTCATAGTTTTTTTTATGACTCCTAATTTAACTTCATGTAAGTAGAGTTAAAAATTTTCCACATATATAGCTGACTGCAATAGATATACGCAGACCTGAATTTTTTAAGTGTCTCTTAACTGTGTTCCTTATGTATCCCTTAACTACACACGTGCACACACACACACACACATACATTATGTTTTTATAGAAGTCTTATGGAATAGTTTAAGGCAAGTTATGTGACTTCTTTATTGATGCAATGGAATTTACATGTATTTTGCATACTATTACTTTTACTTTGGTAATATATTGACATTATTTATTTATTTTGAAATTACTTTTAAACTTTGCACTGGATCAGTTTTGACTGTTTTGATTTAAAAATTTTTCTCCTCATGAATACAGATGATGCTGATATAAATTTCGGATACTGTGAAGTGGAAGAAAGATGTAGGCAGTCCTTTGAGGCTTGGCAAGACAAACAGAAAGAGCTAGAAGACCAAAAGAAACAAACTCTCAAAGCTCAGAGAGATAGAGAAGAAAAGCAGTTTCAACAAGAAGAAGAAAAAAGACATTACTGGATGAAACAGTTTGAAGTTGAAAAGAAGAAATTGGAGAATATTCAGAAGGTAAGGTTTTTTTATTTTAATTTTTGTTTTTCATACATTTTTAAAAATCAGTATCTACTTCTGAACGGTATTGATGTTTTGGTTTATGGTGCGAATTGAGCTCCATTCTATGGGTTTTAATTAGTCCTAATAATCAAAGCAGTTGACTGTGGATTAACAGTATTAATATGGACTCCTTGCCTAGTTTTCATGAAATTCATTAGAATTTCAGGTACTGCTTTGAAACTTCATAGTTTCAAAGATTGTCCTAAAAAAGCTGATATTTACTACATAAGTTGTTACTTTTTTACACCCTTCTAATCATAGAAAAAGGCAATAGAATTTTCTCAATCATGTAATGTCCTTGCTATGTGTTCTGATATCTAACAATTATGTAAAACATATTTGGTTGAAGTGGTTTAGCCATGTAGGTGATGGTATGTGCCTCTTTCCCATAATTGAGCTAATTCCTGGGACTAGAAATTTTTTGGTGTCAAGGAGTTTTGTGTTGTTTTCATTACTGTTTCCTCCCAGCTGCACCTCAGGTGGTCCTCATCCTCAGGTCATGGTAGTGGCATATTGAGAAACTGGTGGATTTCTAGGACCTACTTGTGGGCCATTAGCCCCCTTAGAATGTATGGATAACAGGCAGGACTTACATCTCTTGTTTTACATTACTAAGGTTGCCTTATATATTACTCACGACTTACTAGTTTGAGTGTTCCATATAGAGAACTTTAGCATGTAGTCACAGAGGCAGTTCAGGGTATTCAAGCCTCCAATGTTGAGTACATTGCATTTCCTGATTATATAGAAAATAAATAAATTAAAAAGTGATAATATTGTTGAAGCAGCTTGGCCATGGCTTTTTCTAATAGTAAGCTATGAATGTTTAGCTTTCTTTTAGTTATATTTTCCTTTCCACAGACCAGATTAGTCATTTCCAAAAGTCAGACGCTTTTTTTTTTCAATTCTGGAGTAGGAGTGAATATAATGTAGATTCTTAGAGAAGTGTTTGCTGGCTTGTGGTAAAACGTATTTTTGCTATTGGTTGTTAGTGATATTTTCAAATATTTTCTAAAAAAATATCTGATTTTTTTTTTTTTTTTGCGGTACGCGGGCCTCTCACTGCTGTGGCCTCTCCTCTCCCGGCGGAGCACAGGCTCCGGACACTCAGGCTCGGCGGCTATGGCTCACGGGCCTAGCCGCTCCGCGGCATGTG
>NW_006786662.1:654493-660168 GCF_000442215.2 Lipotes vexillifer
TTTTGCGGTACACGGGCCTCTCACTGCCGTGGCCTCTCCTGTTACAGAGCACAGGCTCTGGATGCGCAGGCCCAGCGGCCGTGGCTCACGGGCCCAACCACTCCGCGGCACGCGGGACCCCCCCGGACCAGGGCACGAACCCGCGTCCCCCGCATCGGCAGGCGGACTCCCAACCACCGCGCCACCAGGGAAGTCCAAATATCTGATTTTTAAATTCTGTTCAGCTAAGTTGCCAGTTTTATTTGTTTTGTAACAAAAATTTACTGACTACTTTAAGGGCAAAGCTTTCAGCTATGTGCTTACATGATACAAAAGAGATTTAACACCAGGGCCCTACCCTTGAAGAATTGTAACTTGTTTTTTGAAAGTAATTTGTGCTTTATCATAAAATTATGATTTAAAAAATATATATGACATTTGTAGGTTTAATGAGTTTCTAAATGTGTGCTTTGTTTTACCTTGGGGCTTAAAAGTTTTCCAGTGGGACCATTCCGTAATTTTATAATGATGGATTCTAAATAATTTACTTATTTAGTAATTCTATTCTGTGTCCTTTGTTAGCTTCCTGTTCCATTTTCCAAAAGAGCTATCGTAAATCTCTTTCCTTAAGAGTTCTACCCAACTCCTCCCTCCTCGTTATTAGCAAATTATCACATAACATTTTTGCGTCGATTACGAACTTCTTTGTCTTTCTCATCCTGCATCTAGTTAGCATCAATCTCTGTGGTCGCCTTTTTGCCTTTTTTTTTTTTTTTTTTTTGCCTTTGCTCTTATCTCAGTAAGAGAGGTTTCTTCTACCAAAGGCTAGCTTTTCCTCCTTTGCTCTATATTCTATCATTTTCCAGTTTACCCCAGTTTTCCTTTATGTTGAAACACCCCGACAGCTTCTTCCTTTCTTATTGCTTATAGGCATGTTCAATTTTCTCCTGTCCTAGAAACAAAACAAAAGAAAAATCATGAGATCATTTTCCTTTATATGTCTCACGTCAGCTGCTCCTTATCTCTACTTATCATAGGCAGGCTTCTTAAGGAGTAGTTATTTGTGCTCAATCCATTTCCTCATCTCTCATTCAATCCTAAATCTGCTAGGGATCTTCCACCACCACCCCAGTGAATGAACTGCTTTTGACAAAAATAATCAATGTTTTCTAAATTGGCTTGGACAAAAATAACCAATGGCTTCTAGAACCATACTCACAGGTTCTATTTCAGTATTTATTTTTGCCTCTTTAGCATTTCATGCCAATAAAAATTTGATTGCTGACCATTTCTTTTTCTCTTGACTTCTGTGGGACCATACTGCCTTGACTGTCTTCTTACATGTTTGGCCGTTCTTCCTTGATATCTATTTTAGGCTTCTTTTTCTTTTTCTCCTTGAATGTGGTCCTACCAAGGATTCCATCCTTTGTTCTTTCTTTTCTTACTCCATGTATTTTCTCTCTTGATAATCTCAAACACAGTTATGGCTGTTCAGAACCAAATCTATAGTTATAACAAAAAAAGACGAACTACATAACTCTCCTACACTCAGAACTTAATGTATCTAAAACTGAATGCACTGTCTTTCTTTCTGAATCGTGCTCCTCCTCTGGTGTTCATTATTTTGACGAGTTACACTATCATCATAGTCGAAGCTAGAAAGATATGGACCATTTTTAACTCTTCTCTCTCTTTTATTATCCTCTTCCTTCTAATAGTTATATTATTCATTGTCTCATCCATATGTCTACTGCTACCCCATAGTTCAGGATGTCCTAATGTCTAGCTTGGAATATTTACTATATTTACTCTCTAATTGATCTCCCTACTTTCGGTCTTGTATTCTGTAAACTCTTGCACCACAGTGCAGTTGGTAGGATAGTTATTTTCTAAAAAAAGTTATTTCCCTGCTTAAAGGCCATCAAAAGTTCCTACAATTCCTATAAGATAATGTCCAAAGAACTTTTCCCGCTTCCTTTTATCCAGTCAGTTGGCAGTTTATGACCATTTCATATTTACATTGTGTTTGTCTCTCTTCTGACTCCTCCCACCCTATCTGCAGAAGGCCCTCATTGGTTCTCACATGGACTTCTCTAATACCTACTTCACTGATCTCCTTAGTGTCTCTCCTTGACTTACCTTCTCTAATTCTATCAAACGTAACCTTATAATTTTTCTAAAACAGAGCTGTAATCATTTTCCTAGCTCAAGAACATTTAATAAATGCCTAAAATGTTTATTTAATCTCTTAAAAGCCTAGTCATTTCAAAAACAATCTTCTGTATGAAACCTTTCATGATCCTCTAATTATAGCACCTATTCCTACCATAATCCTTATAGTTCTTATTTTGTGATAAACTTATTTTGCTAAATTTGGGGCAACGTGTGAATGTATGATTGCATTCCCATATTATTAAAGGTAAAGTTTTTGAGGGAGGGGATTATATTTTACTGATTTTTTTTTTATTCTGCAGAGCCTTAACAAAATAGATGCTAATAAAGAGTTAATGAAAGAAAACAATTACCCTCTGAACTGATTTATTATGTGAATTAAATGAAATGGTGTGGAGAGAAAAAAAATTGTAATGCAAAACCCATCTTAACACACATTATCATCTGTAATTTTTGCATTGTCCAGGAGTATTTCTAGCCAATTCATTTTATTATATGAATAGACATATAAATAAACTCAAATAAATAAAACGACTTACCCAGATTGTAAATATCTTTATATGCTAATGGGAACCCTAGGTATCATTTTATTATATTTCAGGTTGGGATTAAAGTTGTTATCCCAGTACTAATAACTGAGGACCGTTGGGTGAGTTGTTATCTTTCACCATTGTTTACAAATATATGTCGTAAGAATCATACATAATAAACATAATATTGTTTGATAGTTGAATATAATATTTCAATATTATCATATGTTCAGCAAGAACAGGACAAGATAAATGATGAACTTCATAAAGAGGAGAAAATATGGAAGGAGAAATTTAAACAGCATGAGGTATGTGTTTGTTGTTTTTAAGCAGCACAATAATCATTCTCCATTTGAAATAAATTACTGTGCTTGGAATGGGTATTTTAAAATAATATTGCCTAGTTGGTATAGGATATAATTTACTAAAGTTTTAAAAATACCTTAGTTATAGAAGCTCTCCTTGAAATAGAATGTCTTGAAAAGGAAAATAAACTGGTTCAATGAGTGAACATGTCTATATAAACTTGTAATTGTAAAATTTCTTTTAAGTTTTGAGAAAACATACTATTACGAATATTTCATTATGATTGAGGATTGTTATAAAAGGTTACTGCATTTCTTTAACACAACTAATTGAATGTGTTAAATAACCCCTTTAAATTTAAGATGATCCTGATGACATGTTTATTGTTTTAACTTTAATTTACTCCACAGTTTTTATATAAAATTATTTTCAATAATTACAAGTAAAAAGTAGATAAAATTTCCCATAATCCTGTAATGTAGCTAAAAATATTAACTATCATTGTATTTTTTCCAAGTCTTTTTAAAATTTATACAAACACATTCCTGAAAAAGTATGTTTATACTGTCCATCTCTAAATTAAAAAACGTTGGTTAGACATGTGAAGACACATGGTTCATTATGAATGACAAGAAAAAAAAAAGACAGTAGTGGCTCACTTTCAGGTAATACAAATGTTGGAGTTAGGAGAGCCATTAAAATACGTCTTGCACTGTTGGTGGGAATGTAAATTGATACAGCCACTATGGAGAACAGTATGGAGGTTCCTTAAAGAACTAAAAATGGAGCTACCATACGACCGAGCAATCCCACTACTGGGCATATACCCTGAGAAAACCATAATTCAAAAATAGTCATGTACCACAATGTTCACTGCAGCTCTATTTACAATAGCCAGGACATGGAAGCAACCTAAATGTCCATTAACAGATGAATAGATAGAGAAGATGTGGCACATATATACAATGGAATATTACTCAGCCATAAAAAGAAACGAAATTGAGTTATTTGTAGTGAGGCGGATGGACCCATAGTCTGTCACAGAGTGAAGTAAATCAGAAAGAGAAAAACAAATACCATATGCTAACACATATATATGGAATCTAAAAAAAGGTCATGAAGAACCTAGGGGCAAGATGGGAATAAAGATGCAGACCTACTAGAGAATGGACTTGAGGAGACGGGGAGGGGGAAGGGTAAGCTGGGACAATGTGAGAGAGTGGCATGGACATATATATATACACTACCAAATGTAAAACAGCCACATAGCACAGGGAGATCAGCTTGGTGCTTTGTGACCACCTAGGGGGTGGGATAGGGAGGGTGGGAGAGAGGGAGATGCAAGAGGGAAGAGATATGGGGATATATGTATATGTATAATTGATTCACTTTGTTATAAAGTAGAAACTAACACACCATTGTTAAGCAATTATACTCCAATAAAGATGTTAAAAAAACCAACCTATAACTATCATGCAGTAGCAAAATAATTAAACAGGTGATATGAAAAGAAAATTAGAATTTTTAATGAAATACCAAGTATATATTCTAGAGTTGAATAGTTCAGTGTATAAAAATAAAATTTCAATGGATAAGTTTGACAGTAGATTTGACACAGCAGGTGAGAACATTAATGAAGCTGAAGGGAAGTCAATAGAAAATACCCAAATTTAAGCACAGAGAGGGCAAAAAAGAAATGGGAAAAGCAGAAAAGTATACAAGAAATATGTGATACATAATGAAAATATAAAAAATATATATAATAGTAATCTTGGAAGGAGTGTAGAGAATGGGGCAGAACCTATGTGTAAAGAGATAATAGTTGAAATGGTTTCAAATTGTTTTAGAAAAATCAGTCTGAACATTTGAAGATGATTAAAGATCTCTAAGTAGAATCAATACAAAGAAAATCACACCTGGAGATTTAATAGTATTGAAATTCAAGACAAGAGGGAAAAATCTTAAAAGCAGCCAGAAAAAAAGACACATTACCTAAAAAGGAGCAGCAGTAAGCTGACAGCTGACTCCTTAAGTGAAATGATGGAATAAAAAATTTAAGTGCTAAGTGTTAAGGGTTTCTTTGATCATTAGTGTTCTTTGAATCCAGTCTTCCTCTGCTTTCTGGACTCAGTTTTCCCTTCCTGCAGTATATAGCTAAATACTTGTCAAAAATATACTTTTGGACAGCAAATTTTCTCAATCTTTGCACAATTGAAAATACTTTTATTTTGCTTTTAAAACTGAATGATTAGTTTTCTTGCACACAGAATGCAGGTTTATTACCATTTAGTTTTAGCAATTTAAAGATAACTCCATTGCATATTTATTTATTTTTTCACATGCCATCTATGATTGCAAATTTGATACTCATTCATTACATTCTTTTGAAGCTTTGGGATTTTTCACTTTTTACATTCATCCACACATATTTGCTGGTTTTCTACTGTGTCCAGGCACTTCTGTAAGTACTCAAGATACAGCGGTGAATAAAACAGAAAATAATCCTTGCCTTCATGGAGCTTATATTCCTTAGTGTTCTGAAATATTGCTAGTATCTAGTATATGAGTGTATCATTGTGTGTGTGTGTGTGTGTGTGTGTGTGTGTGTGAAGTTAACTCTGTATCTTAACAGCCTTTTTTTTTTTTTTTTTTTTGTTTTAGAAAACATTTTTTTCTATGTTTCTCTTT
>NW_006786662.1:660273-674110 GCF_000442215.2 Lipotes vexillifer
TTTTTTTTTTTTTTTTTGGTTTAGAAAACATATTTTTCTATGATTCTCTTTCCTTTGGTTTTTCTCAGTTCTTCATTTTGGAACTCCTATTAGTCATATGTTGAGGTTTCTGTGTTGATCCTCTTTACACCTGAACATCTCTGACATATATTTCATAGCTTTGTGTTTTATATGTTGTTTTGGGAAACACCTAATTTTGAAGTTTTTGTTTAGGCAATCAGCTGTTCAGCAATTTTATATTGATTTTTTTATTTGAGTGAGTCATATATTTTTATTTGAGGACTTGCATTTCATTTTTATATGAGGTTATTCTTGTTTACACATTTTTTTCTTAAAAATATCTTTATTTTAATTTTTACTTAAATAGCTCTTTTCTCAGAAATTCGTTCTTCCATCTTCTTATTGAAGCATTTTTATTGCCTCACATCTTTTGTGTTAGTTTTTCTCAAATATTTGCCAAATTTTGTTGATCTGTTTACTTTTGTTTTAGAACATTAGTGACAATGATATTTTCTCACCTACCTCCAGATTATCTCACTTAATGCAAAATGTGTTTATCAACTTTCTTAATAGTTGAGAAAGGTTAAGACATGTAACTAGGCTTATTTGTATGTACTACCTCACCTTCCTGGTATTATAAGTCACAAAATAATTCCCCACTTCTGCAGTCCCTGGGCTAGTTCCTTTATCAAAACTCCCATCTCGGAAAGTCTGAAGTCCTTTTCTCCTACACAGATTTTAGCTTGAGGCTTTTCTTTCTTTTTCTCTGTATCATTCAGATTTCATAAGCTTTCTATCTGCAAGGAATTCCTCAATCTGTGTCTGGGTGGCTTAGTATAGCCATAATATTACAGTATCAACTTACTAATTTGATAGAAGCTCCTAAATATTTTAAAAATTAATATACCCTTTAAAACAAATTACTTTAGTTCCTCTAAGTAAATTTTATATTGACTTTACTATGATTTCAGTTTTAGTATTTGTTCTCAATCTATATTTTGGATGATACTTTAGTAACATCTCACATTTAATTTATGCTGACTACTATTTATCTTACTTTATTTTAGGAATTTATTAGAAACTTGCATTTACAAATGGAAGAAGAAAGAACAAAATTTAAAGACCTACAGGAAAAGGAAAAAATGCGTTTGTTAAAACTGCAGCATAATGCAGCTGTAAAAGTTCAAGCTAAATATAAAGCATTTGTGGCCTACCAAAAATATGGCCCAATCATAAAGGAACAAATAGAAAGTAAGAAAAGGAAAGCTCAAGAGTGGAAGGAAAAGGAAGCAAAAATACGACAAATGGAAGAAGAAAAACGAAAAAGATTAGAGGAGGAACAAAGAATAGAAGAAGAGATAAAAAAGCAGAAGCAAGAGGGAAGGAAAAGGAGAGAAAAAGAATACGAAGAAAAAAAGAACATCCTGAGACAAGAAAGAGAGCAACTACTAGAGAAGGAAAAATTGAGATTAAGAGAAGCTGCAAGAAAACAGCTAATAATAAGTAGAGCATTAAAAAACGGAGATTATAATGCCAAATATTTAACTGTCGAAGATAGACCAAAAAATAAGGATGATGTAGCCAGAAGACTAGGGGATGAAAAGTCAAAGAAGTGGAAAGGTGCTCCCCCTTTGCCAGTTGAAGAATCGAATAAGAGAGAAAATGTAGATAGACAGCTTGTATTGAAAGTGCAATTAAAAGAATCTATATCAAGCCAAGCAATTTTGCCAGTATTTAAAATGGAAGAAAAAAATGAAAACCTAGCAAAACAATGTTCAGAAGAATCGGTCAAAAAAGCAAGGATTTATGAAAACATAGACCAGAAAACTCAATTGGAAAACCTAGATCTAAAAGAAAATGTGAAAGAAGAGTTTCAGCTGCAAGAATTAAACTCTCAAATACAAAAAGAAGTCATGAAACCTTCCATAAATGAGATTATGAGACAAGAAACCCAAATAATATTAGGACATAATCAAGAAATTAATGAGGTAAACAATGAAGCACAGGAAATAATTGATGATAATCAACAGAATAAGATACAACAAGTAGAAAAAGAGATATCAGAACAAAATGGAACACTACATGAAAACAATAATATGAAGAAAATTTCAGTGATTTCAATAAAACAAAAACCACTACCACTAAAATTAGAAAATCCTGCAGATATAGGGGAAAATATAACACTACAAGAAAAAGAAATTGATTTAAAATCTAAAGAAACTGAGGAGAACCCAAAAGGCAGTGCTCTGAATAGTGACTTGGTTTTTAACACCAATGATGCTATGATAAATGTAGAAGGTAAAATAAACAAGCAAAATTATATTTTAGGTAGAGATGCTCCTTGTGAAGATTTGGGTGACAATACTGCAAAAAACTCTTTGGTTTTTAAAGAAGTAAACTCTCTGAAGTCTCAGATTAAAGAAATTCCAGAAGAATGTCATGAAAATAGAACTGAATGTGAAAATATAGTGACCTGCTCTGTACCAGAGCCAACACTTATATTTTCTATTGAAGAAAAGAGGCTTGCTTGGATAAAATCATTTAAACCCTGGTTTGAAATTTTCAAGCAAAATCAACAGAAGAAAATTGTTAGGAGAAAGAGACTTGTAAAATGCCCAGTCAACGTGATGCCCCCTTTGAGTACACTAGAAATTCTTCAGTGTGGCCCTTGGAATACTTTACAGCAGGTATTTTATAATACTTTTTTCATATTGAATTGTGATCCATTCACTAAAATGTAACTTTAAAAATCTAAATAGAAGGCGTATTTTATTTATTTATTTAATTGAAGCATAGTTGATGTGCAATATATAGGTTACAGGTGCACAATATAGGGATTGATAATTTTTAAAGGTTATACCCCATTTATAGTTATTATAAAATATTGGTTATATTCCCTGTGTTGTACAGCATATCCTTGTAGCTTACTTTATACATAATAGTTTGTACCTCTTAGTCCCCTACCCCTATATTGCTTCTCCCCGCTTCCCTCTCCCCACTGGTTACCACTAGTTTGTTCTCTGTTTCTTGGAGTCTGCTTTTTTTTGTATCCAAGAATTCTGTCTCTTAATCAGTGAAGTTGCTAATGAAATATTTCTCCTATTTGAGAGAGGTTGCACTTAAAAGATCTCCTCAATTAAAAGTATTCAGGTCATCTTCTCCTTCAGTGAAGCACTATGAAGAGCTTTGATTTGTCTTGAAACCTGTGTTCAAGGGCCCTATAGCCATTACTAGGCTTCCAAGAATGGAGGTATCTGGGAATGTAGAGCTGAATTAGAATAGGAAACTCCTAGCTTGATACTCAGGAGTTAGTCTGCTTTAGTCCTGGGCCACAACACCACCTAGTGGCTCCTTTCGGGAGGAAGTGGATTTCCTTGAAGTGGATTTCACAAGTGCTGTGAAAGAAGGGCTTACAACAATGGAAGACTCTAGAATTTCTATATAGAAACAGAGTTATTTAGTCACCTGCTATATAAACATGGTACATCTATGCCTGAAATTTAAAGTCGTTGTCACCAAATGCTACTAATTTTCTATGTTTATGGAAACAGAGTTTCAATCAAAAATAAGAAACTAAAAAATGTGTAGAAAAACAGGAAAGAATATTTCAAATAGTGAAGTTCTAGAAAGGATTTAAGATTAAAATACATATGTTTATCTGGGGCCTGAAACTCAAATGCATTTATAAAATTTATTTAGTTTCTTGGTATAGGTAGATGCCTAGAAAAGGAAACATTCTTATTAATACATATGCATTATTTGATTCATTCACTCAGCAAATATTCATCTGTCTAATATGATCAATCCATAGTTATTGTTAGATTAAAGGGACAGAAACAAACCCCAGTCTTTGCCCTTATGGATCTGACTATGGTAGACAAAAAGGCATTAAACAAATAAATACACATAAATACATTACTGCAGATTTTGATATTTGCTATAAGATTTCAGGGTATTCTGTGAGAGAATAACAAGATAGTAGGATTTAAAGAGATCTCTGGGATGTGAAAGAGCAGTATAAAGAACAAGAACTACTTTGAAGTGTATTTTTTTTCCTAGGCAATGTATTTTTCATATCTATCAGACCTATAGAGTTACATATAAAATCTCTCAATAGCTCTTCTACTACATTTTTTTTCTTTAGTCATGTTATCTCTGGAATCATTCTTTTCCTACTCTACCTAAGATGTTGCTGCAGGCTTTCTGAATGGATGACATTAGATACTAACTCTTTTATTTTATTTAAAATAATTTTCTTCATGAATATCTATTTGGGCTAGGCATGAGTGACAGCTTCTTGCCTATAGTATTTGTTTCAATAGTTCGAGAAACCAGTAGTGCTCTTCTCTTTCGTTGTGGTTCTCTGTTTTGTCCAGTGAGAGGAGCACTGAGAAAGTTAAGACGTATGAACCTCTTTCTCCTTGGTGTTTCTTCTGCCCACTCTGTTCCTTCTATGGAACTCTTGTCAATTTACATAAAGTGAGGATTAACCTTTTCTTACACTTGTTAGAGCAAGACCTTGTAAACTGTAATGTGTATACAGATCACCTGGGGATTTATTAAAACGTTGATTCTGATTCTTTAGGCCTGGTGATCAACTGCAGCGTACTGCATTTTTACAGTGCCCCCAGGTGATGCTGTTGGTGCTGGCTCATGGACTAATTTGAGCAGCAATGTTCTAAAGGACCCTGTAATCCTTTGACTACTACTCAAACAACTATTTGAACAGTTAAAATTAAATTAAACAACATTTAATTTTCCTTTGAAGCATCAAATATACAGTATAAACATGAAAATATAAGTGCATGTGCCATGTAAGTGCTGAAGTGTTATAAAAACCATCCTGTAACTTTCTTACTTTGATTTTCTAATCACTTAGCTTCACGTCTTTGTCATTATCTGCCACCTTTGTAAAGTCCTTCTGGAGTAAACCTTTAGAAGAGAAAAATTTATTCTTCTGGAATTTCACCCAGTAATCAATTAATTTTGCTTATGTTACTCTCTCACTTTGAGCCTTCAGGACATGATTCAGGTCTGCCTCTTGTCCATACATTTTTATTTATTGCCAGACAAATAGTGGTTTTCACTACTTGACTGTGAGATGGATGAGTGGGAGGATGGATAAAGGGATGGAAAAAGAAGTCCAACTGAATGTTAATCTTATCTCCATATTATCAGCTTCACAATTTAGCTAGGTTGTATTGATTAAAAATGAAATTAATATAAAAATTACTTGAGTGTAATTTAATAAAGTACTAACAATCCCTGTATCAAATAAGATCAGGGTTCTAATTTTATTTCTGCCATTTACTGGCTGTGTCACCTTGTGCAAGGTGCTTGACCTTTCCCTTTCTGAGCTTCAGTTTTGTCTTCTATAAACTGGGAAGAGCAATACCTACTTTATAGGATTGTTGACTTTTTAAATACCAGATGTGAAGAATCTGGTCTTACGCTCCTAACATATATGATAGTCATTGTCAAATGTGGATCTCAAACATCTGAAGAGAAAGGCAAATGGATTTTTGAGGGCTGCTTAATAGCCTCTTTCATCAAATACGTTATAACATTGAAAATGATGGATCATCTACTATATGGAATAATATCCCCAAAGGATATGACTGAAGAGAAGTGATTATTGACAACTAACATAGTTTTCTTTTTCCTAGTTGAATGCTTTAACTAATTCATTTTTCTTTTCTTTTGGGCATTTTGCTACTAATGGTAACTTGCCTTAAATAGCAACCACAAAAAAAGGGTACTAGCTTAAGGATTTTTTGCTATGGCTTTATAACATGGCATGGATGATAACATTTTAGGGGCTGAATGTCTCACTTCATTCAAGGCAAATTGTAATTAACTGGTGTTGTGATGGCACGTGATTTACTTGAAGTTATGTTCTCATTCGTTTAAGCCACTAATCATACCTCAGATTCAGTCTCTTTGCCGCTGAGTTTTTGAACAATATTATTTCTCCAGGTTAAATAGATTTGAGATTGTGGCACTGAACATAAAGCAAAACAGTCACTGCTTTCGTTACTTTTGTAATTACAGTCTACCATAGATGACTGACACTGCTTCCGTTGAACTCAACAGTAACTGAGAGTGAACTCTATAAAAAATCTGTAGCTATTTTAGGTCATTTTATTTACCCAAACTGTCAAGGATTTGGGGAAATATCGACGATTAAGTGGAAAACTGATTTGTGATCTTTTATCAAAATATAATGAATGAGTCATAGGTTTTCTATAGATGGAGTAGTTCATTTTCAAGTCATGAGAGACCAAAAATATTAATCTTCCAAATATTTTTATATTATTCTTTGTAAGAGAACGAAACTATGAATGCTATAAATATTTTAGTTTTGCCATAGGGCTAAGACAGTTTATTCGTTTAGTTTTTTAAGAAGAATTTAGCGACCATCCACTATGCCCCAGTTGCTCTTTTATCAGGCTGACCATGCAGTAATGAACACCCGTGAGTACTAATTCTATTTGACCTTAATTTTTAGAGCATAAGGCAGTTCTATTTATGTAATTATTGTCATGCATGTATCAAAATGATGAATGTAAAAGTTTATTTGATCTCATAAGTTTGGAAAAAACTAGAGCGCGGTAGAGAATAAATTGCTATATCATAAGGAAAAATTTTAAATCTTTGATAAAAGGGAGGAGGAAGTACCATGAAATACCTCATATTCACAAGCAGACACTATCAACAAGAATATTGCAACAGCTGTCACTCCTGTACTGTAATTAAATTAGAGAGGTTGCCACATCATAACTAGAACTTAATTGTGCTTATATAGTTGATTGTAAGCAGCATATTATTAAATCAGGCAGGATAATATAAATTATAAGGTAGAGCAGCATTTATTACTATAAAGCTGCAGCTGTAGGGTTTTCAGTTTTTAAGTGCTTAGTTCTAAATAGTGTGTTCAGTTTTTTAGTATAGAGCCCGTTTTCCAGTTACAGAATTTATAGTATCTCTTTGTGGACAAATTAAGTGGGCATTACACAGCAGTTATCCTGACACAAGTAGATTAATATTTTTCTTTCTGAAAAAATTATAAAAAAGAAATTTGTTTCAAAAGTTGTTTTATATTATGAGTAATTGAGAAATGCCTAAAATCATTATGAAACTAGAAACTTCTATTCACCCAAAGTTTTAAAAATAATCAGTTATTGCTTTTGCTACTTAAAGCAAGGAGTAGACTAATCTCTTCTATTTCCATGAACATATGGTCTGCCCATTTACTTACATAAATATGTAAATGTAAAACTTTAATGCACAGGAAATATTTCACATGAAGAGGAGTTACTGCACTTAAGAATTTTATACTTTTTCCAGGTTTTTTGGAGTAATAATGCTTTCAATTTCAATAAAACATTTAAAAAATTTCTTCTGTGTAAGATATACGCTAGTATGATATATACTATAAAGCTAATCATTTTAGAATTGTTATTCAGTACATGGAAAACCTGGCCTTAGGACTTGTGATGTGACAGTATGAAAGTATTTTTACTATAAAGCAATTTAGCTTATGTAGTTATTTTAGTGCACAGACTCAATTATGGTGAAGAACCAACATATTACATTATTACTGTGCCAATTTTACTTAGGTGAGAGCTCTTGAGTTTAATAAGTGGAGTGCTTTTCAGTAATCTCAAAATATTTCTATCTGACATATTCTTGTAGAACTCTAAGTGTAGTCCTTAATATGCATACCATAAAGTTGAATACATTATTTGATATTGAATTTTCTTTAGTTGAAAAGACTTAAAAAGAGAAAAGTGCCTTAGGAAAAAAGGAAATATTGAGTCCACAGTAATATCTCAATAATAAGAAATGTTGTAAATGTATGTTAAGAACTATTCATGATTTTTTATACCGCAGATTCTATATGCGCTGGGTATATTACATTATTCAGTAGTAAGGAATGATTCATACCTTTATAATACAGAAGACATAATAGAATGTAGTTTTTATTGCGTGGTTCAATTATTATTGCATGCTCCTACTTATTACAGGTTCTATAATATCTCTTCTCAGTTAAACTTGCTTCTTTTTTGGAAGATAGCTAAGGTATTCTAGTTGAAGCGTGGCAGGTTGGATATAAAATCTATCCCCTGACTTGTTGTGGCTTCTGGTACTATCCAGGTATCCCTAAGATACTGTCAAACACAGATCTTAAACATTTATATAGTGCAAGCCTGAAAATAATGCCAAGGGACATGAAAAACAAGGAAAATGAATTTGGTGAAAAATCAGGCAGTGAACTAATAAATGATTACACTATTATTGCTTCTATGCATATTAGTTTTGAACTTGAATTGGTCATGAATGACTGCATTATTTTGTCTTTCTATGAGGGAACAAAATTGGCAAAATGGCCAGATAGCTTAAATGAAATTGAGTTGTTAATAAGTGTAGGTTTCAATATATAGCATTACATTTTTTAGATGAAGTTTTAAAAACAATTTTGCAAGGCTAGTATAGTTTATATTCATTATAGTTCGATAATGTTATGTGTTCCATTTTTCTTGAATTCCCTAGGTTACAACAGTAACATTTCAAGATTTGCCAGGTTGTAGTCTCTCCACACTGGCAGAGTGTACAAATCTTCAGTTTCTGTCTCTTCGGCACTGTGGATTAACTTCTTTGCACAGCCTAAGTAACTGCAAAAAGTTAAAGTACATTGATGCACAGGTATGTCCTATGTTCTCAATATTTATTTTATAATAAAATATAAAGTGGAGTAAGGTGTAATTCAGGTGTACATTTTAAGAAATGACAATTTTGAAGAAACATTTACTAAAGTAACCTATAACTCAGGGTCTAAAAGAGATCAAGAGCCAAAATTTGTGAGAACCATACAGGGAAGGTGATTAGATGGTATGACCTGGAAACTATCTCTATTTGCAGATGATATAGTTATTGTTTTGTTACTTTTTGCTGCATAACAAGTGACCACATTATTTAGTTAATTAAAAACAGCAAACACTTTATTTGCTCACAGTTCTGTGGGCCGTGAATTGAGGCCAGACTTATCTGGGCATTTCATCTGCTTCATACCGTGTTGCCTGGGTCTCTTATGTAATTTGCAGCTGGGGCTGGAATGTCCAAAATGCCTTCTTTTACATGTCTGGTGCCTTGGGAATTTGGAATTTCTCTCTCTCTCTCTCTCTGTGCTTTCTTGGGAATCTTAAAAGGGTGAGCTTTCCAAAAAGACAAGCTTCAATATGAAGTGCTTGTCAAGCATCTGCTGGCATCATGCTAGCTTGTGTTCTATTGGCTGAGCTTTCAGTTCATGTGGGAGGGGACTATATGGATGTGTGAATATTGGGTTGTGAGGTTTATTGGAACTGCTTACAAAGTAACAATCTCCTGCGGTCTGGCCCCTGGCTCCTAATGAGTCACATCCTTCCCGCATGCAAAAGGACTCATGTCCCAAAGACCCCAAAGTCTCATTAACTCATGGCATCAGACTCAGACTTGAGCACAGGGTCTTCTCATCTAAATCAGATCCAAGTGGAGATGAGCTTCTCAGAGAAAGTTCTTTCAACTCAGAGATCTATGAAGTTAAAGGAAAAGTTGTCTTCCCTCCTTCCCCCACACCCACATACAGTGGTGAGACAGGACTTGATTAATTACAAGAGTTGTTACCATTCAATATGGGAGAAAACAAGAAGCTCATGGCAGCCCCTGGTCCATAGCTAAGAAACTACCATCAGTTATTAATAAGGACTTGGTTCTGCTCCATGGGAATGGGTCTCTGTGACTCTTGGTTCTGCCCACTAGGCTTTTAACTCCATTCTCAAGACATACTTTCTTTTTTTTCCCCCATTTATTTATTTATTTATTTTTGGCTGCATTGGTTCTTCATTGCTGCACATGGGCTTTCTCTAGTTGTGGCAAGCAGGGGCTACTCTTCATTGTGGTGCATGGGCTTCTCATTGCAGTGGCTTCTCGTTGTGGAGCACAGGCTCTAGGTGTGTGGGCTTCAGTAGTTGCAACATACAGGCTCAGTAGTTGTGGCTCACAGGCTCTAGAGCACAGGCTCAGTACTTGTGGCGCACGGGCTTAGTTGCTCTGTGGCATGCGGGATCTTCCCAGACCAGGGCTCGAACCCATGTCCCCTGAATTGGCAGGTGGATTCTTAACCACTGCACCAACAGGGAATCCCCAAAGGCATACTTTCTTTTCCATAAGAAGTGCCCTGTTTTGAAGCTAAGAATTTTTCTCAATGTTTCTTTCTCGTAGAAGATTGGGGGGGTGGTGTGCTAGAGTTTTATTTTTATTTTAGATTATATTATTTTCAATTCAAACTGACTGTGCTTCCACCAATATGCTTTTCTTTTCAAACTTTGTGTTTCCTATGCTTCTTATTAAGTTTACTCCATTAGACAAAGGCTATATTCATATTTTTGAGAAGGATGTTGTAGGACTACACCATTAAGATTCTTAGAAGCCCATTTATCTTTCTGAAATCTTAAAAGAAGAGAATTGCTATTGCATCCATGACATATGATCTTGACATTGAGACCAATATTATGTATTGCAGAGATGTGTATATTTAGTAAAAGTATAAATCTGTACATGAGATATATACCTAATTCATGGTATTGGTATTCTTTGGAGGGAAAGATAGCAAAAGGGACTGAAGAAGGGAAATGAGGAGATTTCAAATTTTTCCATGTTTGGTTTCTTTAAAATAAGTTTTTTAGCAACTATGACCAAATGTTCACTCTTGTTCATTTAGATAGTTTGAAATATTTTGTTATATGATCCTCTGTGTTTTCTGTATTTTAAAAGATTATTAATAAATACAAAATCATTTATTTGGTTACTTAGTATTTTCATCTAGATAGTATAACACTCTACATAGTTATCTTAAAAGTTAAGGATTCAGATATTCATTTAAAGATCATATATCTCATCTTCCCTCTTTTTGCAAGCTTTGAATGTTTCATTAATAAGCCATTGAAATAAAACTAACTACATTTGTTCTTTGTTTTAGGAAAACAATATTGAGACTATCAACTGTGAAAATTTAGAAAATCTCTGTGTTGTTCTTCTTAATAAAAATCAACTGACTTCTTTTCATGGTTTGGATGGCTGCACTAATATCCAAAATCTTGAACTTTCACATAATAAAATCACTCGAATTGGTGAGAACAGTGGAATTTAAATATATTGGCATTTATTTCTCATTATTATATTTTGTTTCATTTATTCTTTTCTGAGAATAGGCCACCATCACTAATTTGCTTATTTTATCCAAGCCATACTTATTTAATCTTTTATCCAGATTTATGAAGGAAACAAAATTAGTTTTAATATATATAAAAGGAATATGCTCCCACCACTGGCAAATGTGTGGTTGTTAGTAGCTCCTTAAATTAGTATATTCACCTCCCTGTTCCTTTTCTTATAACCAACAGTGATCTGAACTCTACTGAAGAATACAGTACCCTAGTTTGTTGCCATCATATTTTTATGGGCCCTATGCTTTCTATACTTCTCAGCAACTGTCACAACTGTTTCCTGGTATGACACTACTCTCCTTACCTACATACATCACTTGTACTAACCTTTCCTTCTTTAGGTAAGGCTACTAATACCACATAAAAGAAAGAGTTTATCAGTTTGAATCTCCCTAATCATCTTTGTCCTTCCATCTGTCTGTCTGTATACCTATATATCAATAGCGTTTCCATCCTTATTCTTTGTAATCCATAAAATTCAGTGATGAAAATGTCTTTTCTTATTTAAGACCAGCCCTTCTATTTTACGTAAATATACCTGTCATTCTCCTACTGATACCTTCTTCCATCATTTATCGCCTTTCTCATGTCAGATTCTTCCTATTGCCGTCCATTGCCTCATCTCTCTTCCTCTTGCTGTCAAGTCTTGTGAAAGAGTGTTCTGTTCTTGCTCTCACTTCTTACTACCCAACTTCCCTCTTCTGCCCACTGAAATTCAGCTTCAACTCACTTCTATACATTTCCAGTGTGGTAAGTCTAAAATAAAAATCTCATGTTTTTTAATACCTGGCTTAAAATTCTGTTTGTTTGGTTTTTTTTAATTTAACTGTGAGATTCTCAAGGGACTTGATAAGGGCTTAAATGATGGTTAATCAATAATCAAGGACTGGCAGAAAATAATGAACTAGATAAAAACATTACTCTGGTATACTACTAATGGCTTAAATTATTGGACCCCCAGAAGGTACATTCTTTCCACCTTCTCCATCCTGTGGTGGTTAGGAAATGTGATCTGGACTGAAATATCACGAAATGGGATGGGAGCAGGTGGAGGAGTAGAAGTAAGCCTGCTTTCTGTGTTTAGGCCTGGTTCTACCTAGGCCTTCTTGATATTAATTTAATTTGTTTGCCTATTTTAATATTAATTTAATTTGTTTGCCTATTTTGTTTTTTCTTTCATTTTTTTATTGTTGAACATTTCAAACATTTATAAGATGAATACATGGAGATTCCATATACTATAGTCAACATTTGGTCCATCATTACTGTTTTGTTTTTTATTGTATTTTTTCTTTTTTAAAACAAATCCCCAAATCATAAAGTTTCATCCTTTCATACCAGGAGATGGTTTTTAATAATATGGCCCTTTCTTACTTAACTACAATGCATTGTGTTGCCTAATAAAATTAATAGTGATTCCTTCTATCAACTGATAATCCATAATCCAAATTTCCGTATTTTCTTAAAATTATCAGGGTTTGTTTGAATCATAACACAAACAATGACCACATATTACATTTACATAGGTGTCTGAAGTCCTATCTAATCTGTAGTAGTCCTTCCACTTTTTTTCCTCCATGCCATTGATTTGTTGCAAAACCTATGTTAATTGTCCTATACAGTGTCCCACATTTTGGGTTTGTCCATTTACTTCCTTTTAGTGTATTAAAATTGTTTCACTGTGCCTATAAATATTTCATGTCCTGTAAATGAAAGCTAGTGCAGCAGGCTTGAGTTAATTAAAATTTAGTCTTTTTTGGCAAGAATTTTGCATAGGGGTTGCTCTGTGCTTCGTATTGCCTTACGTCAGGAGTCATGCAGTGATTATTTGCTTTTAATGATGCTACAGTTGCATGTTAGGTATGTGAGTGATAGCCTAAACGTTCCATTATAAAGTTTCCCACAAACCTTTTATCTAATGTTTTCACCCATTGATTAATGTGGCCTGAATCAATTAATGCAGTGGGGGATACAAAAACTGAGTTTTCGAATTTGAACATTCCTTCCACATTTTAAAAACTGGAATCATTTATTTAATAACTATTTGGTTACCTTGGAATCATTCGTAGAGGAAAGACAGGAATAAATGCCTACCTTTATATTGATAGACTTTTACAGTAAGGTCATTACTTTCAGTGGTGTCCAATGAATATTCTTTGTTTCATTTATTTTGTTTTGCTTTCGCATTTTTCTCTCTCTCCCTGCTCTTCTCTCTTTCTTAGTGGTCTTATGAACTCATAGAATTTTATAATATAGAATATTTCAGTCTCTTTTCTTATTATACTGCTTGATACTCAAATTGTCCAGTCCTGTGAATTTGATTGAAGATATCAAATATTGATATCTCCAAATTTACATTTTGAACTTTATAGTTGTGTTATTTTCTCTTCCACTGTAGTCCTTGGTTGATACCAACACTAACATAACTATTTGCTATGGATTATAATAGCCATAAAATAGTTTCAAAACAACAATGCCAGTATTAGAAGCATTTTAGAAGTATTTAGAAGAAAACTTCTAAATTAATTTTGAGATTTTTTTTTTTTTTTTTTTTTTTTTTTTTTGGGACCTTT
>NW_006786662.1:674222-682615 GCF_000442215.2 Lipotes vexillifer
CCGGGCCCAGCCGCTCCGCGGCACGTGGGATCTTCCCAGACCGGGGCACGAACCCGTGTCCCCTGCATCGGCAGGCGGACGCTCAACCACCGCGCCACCAGGGAAGCCCGAGATTTTTTTTTTTGCATTTCTCTTGGCCCTTACACTTTGTCCCCCAAAGTGATGCACTCACTTGAAGTATTTTATCTTTGTGATTATGTTATGAATTTGAAATATAATTAGTTCACTTTTCCCTTTGATTCAGTTTTATTTTTGAGATGTAAGACAGATACATGTTTCTACAGACTACATTTAAGAAGTCTCAAAGAGATTGTGCTTTCATCCTTTTTCATTTCACTGTTATCCCATCTACTTTTATATACAAATATTTATGTATATATGTGTATAATAATACATGTGTATCACATATGTGATATATGTGTTTGTAAATATACATACATATATATCTAAGAAATATATGTATATATGCTAATTCTTTCACAAAATATAGAATTATATATCTAAAATATATGTATATATGCTAATTCTTTCACAAAATATAGAATATTTTAAGTACTGTTCTTTATCTTGCTCTTTTTCATTTTACAACATATATGGAGTTCATAGTATTCTTTTTCTATGGCTTGATAGTATTCAGTTGTGTGTATGCACTAGAGTTTATTCCACTGGTCTCTGGTTGATGGACAATGGATGGTTTACAATCTTCCACACTGCCATCATGACTAACCCGATACCTATGTCATTTCGTACTTCATCAGATATATCTTTAGGTTAGTTTCCTGATATATATATTTTTTGGGGGGGGACAAAGGACATCTTTAATCTAGGAAGATAGTGCCAGACACAGTTTATATGGGTTGTACCACTTTGCACTCCTACCATTAATACATGTTAATGGTAGAGTTTTTTGTTTTTTGCTTTTTTTGCTTTTCTTCTGTTTATTATGTTGTTCTTTTCTATTTTTAAGTTAAATTTGTAATTTAATTATTTATCATTTTTCACTCTTGTTGACATAAGTACTTAAGTATATAAATTTTACTCCGAGCACTTCTTATTCTGTAACTTCTGAATAAGGTATAGGTATTTTTGTCTGTTCTACAGTTATATGATGTATTTTATCTTTTACCTAAAATTTTAAATTTCCACATGGAAAGGCCATTTTTGTTGTTATTTTTTCTAGTTTTATTTAATTATAGTCAGAGAATTATTTTTGTGCCATATCTGCTTTTTGAAACTTATGGTTTTCTAATATGTGGTTAATTTTCAGGAATGTTTCATGTGCATTTGAAAAGAAGGTTGTTGTTTTTTGTTGGAATATAAAGTATATATTTTCATCTTTAAGGTCTACATTAATGATCTTTTATTTTAGGTCTTAAATGTGTACTTGATTTACCTTGGACTGAAGGAGTTGAGCTAGATTGAATGTATCTGTTCTTTTTTTTTTTTTTAACATCTTTATTGGAGTATAATTGCTTTACAATGGTGTGTTAGTTTCTGCTTTACAACAAAGTGAATCAGTTATACATATACATGTGTTCCCATATCTCTTCCCTCTTGTGTCTCCCTCCCTCGCACCCTCCCTATCCCATCCCTCTAGGTGGTCACAAAGCACCGAGCTGTGTATCTGTTCTTAATCAGCCTATTTCTTTGTGTACATCCTTTTGTTTCTGCGTCATGAATGTTGCTCCATGCTGTTGTACAGATATTCTTAACTGTGTTATCTTTATTGTGAATTTTAGCCTTGAAAATTTTAAGTTCCATTCTTTGTCTCTTTAATGCTTTTGTGACTGAATTCTACCTTGTCTTACATGGTTTCATTTTGTTTGTATTTGCCTAATCTAAAAACACTTTTTAACATTTCTGAATCACTTTGTTTTAGGTATGTACTTGTATACAGCATGGATTTGGGTTTTATTTTTTGATCCAAGCTTAAATGTTTTTCTCTCATATAGACCATGGCCATTTGCATTTATTAATTTAATTCGTATACTTGGTCTCAGTACTGTCATCCCACTCAGGATGATGCTCTGTCTTTCTGGAGGGAGGCCTTGTTGGTAATAAATGGGTTCTTCCACCCCTGGGGCACCTCCAGCTTTTACTTATCCGTTCAGTTTCCGTAGGATTTCTTCTGTACAAGTGTCGATTCAGCCTGGATTGTGTTGATCCTGGATACTTATTACCCCACTTAGAAAGAAATTTAACTTGTGATTTCTTTATCTCCCATTTGCAGTGGAAGGATAGGTTGTGGGTATTTTGATTTCTTTGTTGCACTTTATGAATTTCTGGAGGAGGTTTGGGGAGAATTGGATCTAATCAGTCACCATCAACTCCCTTTTTTAAAAATATAAATTTATTTATTTATTTATGGCTGTGTTGGGTCTTCATTGCTGTGCGCGGGCTTTCTCTAGTTGCGGTGAGCAGGGGCTACTCTTTGTTGCAGGTGTGCGGGTTTCTCATTGCAGTGGCTTCTCTTGTTGTGGAACATGGGCTCTAGGCACGCGGGCTTCAGTAACTGTGGTACGTGGGCTCAGTAGTTGTGTCTTGCAGGCTCTAGAGCACAGGCTCAGTAGTTGTGGTGCACAGGCTTAGTTGCTCCACAGCATGTGGGATCTTCCCGGATCAGGACTCGAACCCGTGTCCCCTGCACTGGCAGGTGGATTCTTAACCACTGCACCACCAGGGAAGTCCCCTTTTTTTTTTTAATTTGGGAAAAATATAGTGGTTTTCACAAAGCAAGCTTTTGTTTTGCAAACATTTCAAGGCATAATTTCTAAAATGTAATGTATAATGTTCTTTAATATGTTTATTTGTCTGTGTGTCTGTGCTGCCTGCTTTGGGACCACTCATGACTTCTCCCATATGGAAATACTGATACTTTTGAAACAAATTTTTTATTGTAAAATTTTAATTTAAAATACATACAGAAATAATTTTGTTGTTGTTGGAATGAAGGCAAGTGCACTGATAATGTATGTTACTTTATTGGTACTCACTGAAGCAAGCTTGAAAAAAAAGAAAAAGGCTGTTTGTAAGAAGAAATGCTTGAACTCCCATTCACTTCGTTTTCATTGCCAACAGTGCTCTATGGGATTTTTTGTAGTCAGTGGATTTCCTGGAATAGGATATCTGCAAGACTTATGTGAAAACTGCCATGTTATTAATTGATGTACCTGAGGTATCTCTATGTAGTACACTCTCAGCAAACAAAGTAAGACATCTTTGCTGTCTGTTGGGTACAATGAAAACACTGTATTTACTGAGTGTGAGAAGAGTATGCATGGGAAAGTAGATTTTCTGAAGACCAGTTGGAGTCTGTTTTTCATCTTCAAGAACTGCTTACAGAGATTCTGGTTGAGTTAAGTGAAAAGCATAGATTTTGTCTTTCAATGATATATTGATGCTAAGAACTCTTATGAAGGGGCACAAAGATAGATTTGTGTTTATAAGTTAATAAGTCACTATTCCATGCTATAATATTTCTTAAGGAAGTGAAATAAAATTGGAAGCAATACCAAATATTCTACATTTGTAGTTTCAAGTTTAATTTGTTCCTAATTCTAACTAAGCTATATTATTGCAGCAGTTAATTCGCAATGTTAACTCTAATTACTCTTTTTATTAGAAAACATTAGTGTACGTTTTTTACTTTCTTTGCACTTAGTGACTGAAAATAGCAACTCTATCACTCTCTTTAAGGCACTTTATTTGAAATAATTTATGCTGAATGTTTTCCATTCTACTTAAACTGGTTAATTGTAGAAATAGAAACACAATGTGAAATATACTCTTTTAAAGTAATAGTTTAAAATTTAATTCTATAAATTGGAAGTTACAAAGTTAGTTCTTTAATGTTTAAACATATTGTGTGCTGTGACTATAGAAAGAAATGGTCTTAATTATTATTATTAATCATAACTGAAATATTAATTTAAAATATAACTCAAAATGATATCCTTAAGATGTATTACATATTGAGGTACAGATTATTTTCTGGTCAAATGTAGCAAAAAATAAACTATTATATTGGGCATATATGGTCATATAAATTTTGTAGTCATTTAAAGAATACTTTGTACGTTTTTATATTATTTTCTATAATTGGTTCTATTTTGGCAGCAAGTTTTTGACTATTGAGTATTTTTACTTGACCTGGTATTATTCTTGCATGTTTTGAATGCACAAGATAATTGCTTTAAGCTCTTTAAATTCACTTCAGGTTGATGATTTTAAAGATGGATTTATTTTAATTGGAAAAGAGATTTTATTATAATTTTTAATGTTTTTTTTCCCTGAAGTTACACGAATCTTTATCTTTTATAACTCACTTTAATTTGGGTGGATTTCAGTTTAAATTTTAGGGTTTGTTATCTTCGTTATATTTCTTGCTTTCCTTTGCCTGAAATTTCCCATGAGTAAATTTCAGGCAAAATTGGTAAGACATTTTTTTTTTATAAGTGATGTGGAGAAAACTTTTCTTAAATGAATGTTGCCACAGTGTTCATTAAAATTTATAAACTTTACCTATGAGGAACCTTTCGTATTTTGAGTTAGTATTTTTGATTTAGTTTTTTAATGAATGGCCAAAGCAAATGAAAAATAGGTGATTCATAAGTTATAATCTAGTTTTCTTTTTTCCTCCCAAAATATATTGAATTTTGTTGACTTTTTAGCAGAAACATTTTAAAACTAAACTAATTTTTAAAATTCATGCTGCATGACCGAAGTGTTTATAGAAAAAATACAACTTAAGTATAATAAATATAGTAATAGATAACTTTTTTTTACCACCAGCCATTTCATGTGCTTTATACATATTAACTCATTTGATTTTCACGTAAGTGTTATTAGTTAGGTACTATTTAATCTTTTTTTTTTTCCAGATAAGAAAGCTGAAACATAGAAAGTTTAAGTAAGTTGTCTAAAATCACTCCGTTAGTTAATGATAGAGCCAGGATTTGAAACTCAGCAGTCTATCCTGGTACCAAATTTTTTAATCGATTCATTCTATTGCCTCTCTCATAAATACACATTTAATATTTGAGATTATTACTGTTTTGTTACACTATATTACAAAGTCTTTATGCTGAAAACTATATAATGATTTTAAGGTTTATTCATTAATTTATTAATGAGCCACTGAGCATCTACTATGTGGAAGCACTTTTCCAGGCACTAGAACTGGAGTATTCTGAGGATGAGTATTGCTGAGGATGCAGCAATAAACAAAATAAATGACTATCCTGACTTGCACTGAGATTATCCTACTGATAGTTATTGATATAGAGAGAAAGAGGAAAAGAGTAAATTGCCATGTTTCCTTTATTGACTATTGGGTAAAAATGAAAATAAGTATGATGTTAATGTCTTTAATGCTAGCAATTTATAAATCATTAATTTATAAATTTCAGGTAATACAGCCCTAGAAAATATTATTGTAAATAGTTAGAGATACTGGGAGATTTTTTTTCTGCTGCTTTATTTTCAGATAATACTGCTTTCTGGAAAAGTGAAACTAGTATTCTAAGTATGAAAGATACTGAATAATTCAACATTTTCACATAGGCTTGATTACTATGTCGTGGCTCATAGGGGAAATGTGCCTGGATTAATTCTTGCTGCCAAATGTTGTCATTGGAACATTAGAAAAAATAATGAAGTAAAATAAGATAAAGCTGTAGATATTTTGCTTGTAGAAATGTTTTTCATTATATACTTAGGGAATTCTTTGGATTCCACTAGATGGTGCTAGCTTACTCTTTAGTTTTGAAATGTAACACAATGCTTAGAACAAAGCTGAAAGGGATTTTGCAGATCTGCCAGTCTAGGCTTCTTAGTTTACAGATGGAAAAGCAGACCCAGTTAGTTTTCGTCTAACTCCTGGCAGAGGTGGGGCTAGAATCCACATTTCCTGATTCCTGCTTCAGTATTCTTTTTTCCGTACAACCTGTATGATCCTGAAGGACTTTTGCATTGAAATTGAAAATCTCAAGTGTAACTCAGCATATTTGTACGTAACTGTCAAACATAGCAATCATTGAGCAGCTAAAGGAGGTAGACCTTTACCAAACACTTTTTTAGTGAAAACCTCCAGCCTAATTCAACATCTTTAGTATTGCTGTTCCTTACAAGAGAGTTTTTTTCCCCTGTGGCAGGAATGTTTTATTAGACCATTGGCTCATTTCTGTGGGAAGAATTCTTTGAAATAGATATTTGTAGCAAGTATAGCCAAATGCTAATTTTGCCATGGGCAATGAGGAGGGATAAACATAGTTGGCTTCAATTTTATTTTGTGGAAACTAGGAAACTTTTAAAGGGCTAATAAAGAATATATTGAAGCAGTAAACTCAAGAATATTTAAGCAATCCTTTATATTTATTATATTTAAGCCCTTTGAAGGAGACTCTTGAATATTTTTGTGGTTATTATTTGTTTTGTTTTAGGTGGGTAGTAGAAGAAATAACAAATGTTTACAGGGAGAGAATTATGTTCTTAGAGATGTTGAGGAAGTAATGATGTTCTAACTTAAGTCTTGCTGTAAGTCTGTTTTGCTCAGTTCTCATCCTTTATTTGACAGCAAAGAATTTCTAAGATTAAAAGAAGAAGGGGGGCAATTTATTCTAACTTCCTTCCCACCTAGATTCCTCCTTTTGATCCAGTGCACTTACTGGATCAAATTACTGTTTAATCAGTTGTGTATAGACTTTTCTGAGTATGTATTAATATCCTATTCCTTCTTCAAGGTTTAGCTCAAACATATCTCTTTGAAGCCTTATTTGGTCACCACAGTTACAGGTTTATTTTGTCTGTTTGTTTGTTTGTTTTTTCAGTTACAGTTTTTTTAACTCCTTGTTTTTATTGAGGATAATTGTTAGGAAACAATAACTATCATTTTTAGTACCCAACATGTGAAAGTGTTGTAAATGCTACTTTAAAATATTATTTTTAATCCTCCCAATAATGTGAAATCACCCCCACTCCACAAAAAAGGAACGAAGGATCAGAGTAGTTAAGTAACTTGCTTATAGTCATATAGCTAGTTTTCGAATAGGCATGTGTTACTGAAATTCAGGACTGCCTGCCTCAGAGCCTATTCATTATTGATTATGCAATACTGCCTGTTGATTAAGTGGAGCACTTGTCATGTTAGCAGAGTTCTGGAGAAAGACTTATATACATGACTCCCATGGTGTTTGTAGATTGTAGATCTTCATTCTCATAGCTTTTTTTAATTTATTTTTTTGATTTAAATATTTTTGAGGCCATGATATTTGGTGCACACAAATTTATAACTGTTATATGTTTCTGTTAAATTGACCAATTTTATCTCTTTTTTTTGCGGTACACGGGCCTCTCACTGTTGTGGCCTCTCCCGTTGCGGAGCACAGGCTCCGGACGCGCAGGCTCAGCGGCCAAGGCTCACGGGCCTAGCGGCTCTGCGGCATGTGGGATCTTCCCGGACCGGGGCACGAACCCGTGTCCCCTGAATCGGCAGGCAGACTCTCAACCACTGCACCACCAGGGAAGCCCAATAACTGTATTTTTTAAACAAAAAGATACAGTGAGAAAAGGTTCATTGTTACACATATTTGCAAATCTCTTTAACGTCTAGCTTAACACAAGACAGCTGGATTTCCGTGTTTCTGCGTTCAGTTTACTACGATATCACACCTCATGTAGTTCTCTGGATAACTCCACCCTACACTCTTGAACAAATGGGAGTGGAAAAGGCAAATAACCTCTTAGAATTATTATGAAAGTAGTTTTGACTCCATGGAACCTTTAAAGGTATCTCAGGATGGGGACACTGGCCCACACTTTGAGAATTACTGTTTTAATGTTTACATAATACATCTTTTTTTGTCCTTTTACTTACAATATTTCTACAAGTTCTATTTTTGTAATTTTTGTAATGTAACATAAAAATTTGTTGTTTTTGTTCTTGTTTTATCTAGGCTGCCTGACAAATTCAAGCTTTGATTTGTAACCTTTAGTCCCTAGTAATTAAGTGTAATCAATAACATTCAATTATTGATATATTTGAGTTTAAAATTACTCTCTTACTATTTGATTCTATTTGTTCTTGTTTTTTTTTTTTCTCTTTTCTTGCCTTCTTTTGCTTTGGTTGAGATTTTAAATTATTCCATTTTTCTTTTCTATCATATTACCATTTTTATATTATTTTACTATCCTTTTGGTTTACTATAGATATTACATCATGCCTTCTTTATTTACCAAATCTAAGTTTATTTAGCACTTTCCTCTCTTTTTTCTTTTTCTTTTTTAACATCTTTATTGGAGTATAATTGCTTTACAATGTTGTGTTTCTGTTGTACAACTAAGTGAATCAGCTATATGTATATATATGTGTATATATATATATATATATATATATA
>NW_006786662.1:682717-709023 GCF_000442215.2 Lipotes vexillifer
TTTTATGTTTGGTAGTGTATATATGTCCATGCTACTCTCTCACTTCATCCCAGCTTACCCTTCCCCCTCCCCGTGTCCTCAAGTCCATTCTCTACTCCTGCATCTTTATTCCCGTCCTGCCCCTAGGTTCATCAGAACCATTTTTTTTTTTAGATTCCATGCATGTGTTAGCATATGGTATTTGTTTTTCTCTTTCTGACTGACTTCACTCTGTATGTCAGTCTCTAGGTCCATCCACCTCACTACAAACAACTCAATATCATTTCTTTTTATGGCTGAGTAATATTCCATTGTATATATGTGCCACATCTTCTTTATCCATTCATCTGTCGATGGGCGCTTAGGTTGCTTCCATGTCCTGGCTATTGTAAATAGAGCTGCAATGAACATTTTGGTACATGACTCTTTTTGAATTATGGTTTTCTCAGGGTATATGCCCAGTAGTGGGATTGCTGGGTCATATGGTAGTTCTATTTTTAGTTTTTTAAGGAACCTCCATACTGTTCTTCATAGTGGCTGTATCAATTTACATTCCCACCAACAGTAGCACTTTCCTCTCTTTTCCAAGGCAATTCTAGGGTCTTAGAAAACTTAAACTTTATTTACTCCCTCCCACCTTAATGTGCTCTTGTTGTTGAGTATTTTAACTCTGCATGTGTATATATGTATCTATATGTGTGTTTCAAATGCCTTAAGACATTATTATTTTATAAAGTCAGTATCATTTGGATTGATCCATTTTTTAAACCGTTCCATTGATCTTTATTCTACCTTTCATCTGTGATATTCCTTTCACCTGAAGAATATGCATATACACACACACACATATCTCTGTTTATGTATTTTTATATATATAGTTACCATTTGGCATGCATTTTCTGCGTTGTGAATGGATTTTATTTTATTATAGCTTTCCTTGCCTAGGGTGATGTGCAACAACCTAATGGTTGATCCTTGGAAGAAAATTTCTTTTTCCCCTTTTAAGATTTTTTTTTTGGCCATTGTTTTCATCAGTTTACTCTGATGTTTCTACTGTGGTTACGTTAGTATTCACCCTTCTTGAATTCATTGTGCCTCTTAAATCAGTGGCTTGGCATCTTTATTCAGTGTTGAAAAATTCTGAGCTACCTACTTACTTATAGATCTAGATCCAGGTATATATTCCCACTATATTCTATAATCTCCTTATGCTTTTATAACTCTCTTACATTTCTTTTGCATCTCTATGTGTAATTTTGGATGTTTTCTTGTGACTCAAATTATAGTTCATTAATTCTCCCTTCAGCTGTGTCTAATATAATGTCCAATCCATTCATGAAAGTCTTGTTTGTAGTTGTAGATTTTCAAGTTTAGAACTTTTATTTGCTTCCTTTATTTAGCATTCAATTCAAATTTTTATAGTGTCTAATATGTAAGTTTCCAATTTTAATTTTTTAATATGTTCAACAAAGTTTTGTTAAATTCTGTGTCTGGTAACTTCATTATCTAGATACCCTGTGGATAGTTTCTATTATCTGTTCTCTTGATTTTTGTTCACATGATGTTATTTCCTTGCTTAGTTTTTTGTCATTTTACAGTCAGAAAATACTAAGAAAAACAAAACTATAGAATCAATTTGAGGCTATGATGTTATTATTTTCCTCCAGAGGTCTTTATTGTTTAAAACTACAAGCATTAGTGATCTCTGTGCAGCTAAATCCATGTTTTGCTATTGATATTATTTAAAGCTTGGCTTCAGTACCTTGGGAGCTATTCCATATTTGGATTAATGTGTAGTACATGGAGGTCCAACCAAAAGTAAGGTAGAGATTTGTTAGGCCTCTTTTGCTGAGGAGAGCTCTGGAGCCCAAATTTTGACCCCCTGATGTTGCAAGCTTTCCTTTCTCAGAATTAATAGATATCCTGAATAATGTGTTCACCTCATTTCTTCTGGAACTTAATCCTCTTATTCTATAATACCATTTTAGTTCTTAAATGCCTTCAGCAGCTATGTTTATATTTGTTTTCTTATTACCTAGTCCATTGTTACTGTAAACAGAAAGCCTTTGCTACATTTTCTATTTTCCCCTTCTCTTGTCTTCTTTTGACTTATTTGGTATTTTTCCCCTCATTTCCCCTTTTATCTCAATCTTTTGATAGTTATATACTTTATTTAGTGGTCACCATAGAAATTATAAAATATACTCAATTTATCTCATGTTAATTGATATCTTTACCTCAAATTTCCTGACTTGTATGTGTTTGTTTTTCAGGATTTTAAATGTTTTTCGTTTTTTTTTTTTTTTTTTGAGGTACGCGGCCCTCTCACTGTTGCGGCCTCTCCCGTTGCGGAGCACAGGCTCAGCGGCCATGGCTCACGGGCCCAGCCACTCTGCGGCATGTGGGATCTTCCCAGACCGGGGCACGAACCTGTGTCCCCTGCATCGGCAGGCGGACTCTCAACCACTGCGCCACCAGGGAAGCCCTTAAATGTATTTTTATTTAACTCTTCAAGCTATACATTATGGTTATTTTATACAGTCAAAGTTTGATCATATTTGCCCATATTTATGGCTTTTATGCCTGTTACTCTTTTTTTTTCATTTAAGATCTTGATCTCTTTCCTTCTTCTTGATATAGATCCTTTAAAATTTCCTCTAGTAAAATAACTAGTTTGTGGAAGATAATTTTGCTGTAAATGTGATTACTTAGCATTCATTGTTAAATCATAATTTAACTGGGTGTATTTTTCTAAATTGAAGTTTATTTTCTTTCAGTAATTCATAAATATCATTCCGTTACTTTTTTACTTTCACTGTTGCTTTAAGAAGTCAGCTGTGTTAAATTTCGGAAACTTTGAGGGTATTTTCTGTGTCTTTTCAAGTATTTTTTTTCTTGTTATTCCTGTTATGAATTTTTATTCTGATGTGTCTAGGCATGGATTTCTTTTTAATTCATCCTCTTAGGGTCTGATGCAATTATTGAATATGTGATTTTCACTTTTAAATTTTATCTGTTAGCCATTATCTCTTCAAAAAGTTTTTTTCTTCCTCATTTTGTTGAAACGCTACACATATATTAGATTTTATGACTCTTGCCTCCATATTTCCTATATTCTATCTTTCTGTCTTTTTTTGCTGCCTCTAGTTACTTTCTATATACCTATATTCCAGTGACAAATTCTGACTTGCTGTTAATCCTAGTCATTGAGTTTTTAATTTGAATTAATTCTGATTTTCACGTGGGTCTGGTTTTGCTGGGATTTGTTATTTCTGCTAACTCTTACTTATGGCATCTTATTTCTTTGTGTTTTTCATGTGATTTTTTTTTTGTCACCTGTTTATTTCCCTTGGAATTTAAGCTTTGTGATTATTCCTAGTTATGAGATTAAAGTTTGTTCTTTAGAGATTTTTCAGATGCCGAAGGACACAAACAATCTAGAATCATTTGTGCTACATTTTTGGTGGAAGTTTTCTGATCACCATGAGAATGAATTTGAGTCGTAAACCTATGGGAGAGTCAGCTTGTATTTATTATTTTAAAGGAGGATTTTTTTCCCCTCTTACTGAGATTTGAGATAGGTAGTTTAATTTCCTGCCTTCAGTTGGGTATAGCTGATTGGGGTCCAGGTTTACTCGGAATTGCCTGTCATACTTGCCTCCTATTGGTGAATTTTAAGTTTTGTTTCCTCAAACTGTGAGGCTATAGAAATTGATCTTCATATTCACCAGATTTAACAAGTTTTCTCACACTGAAAACTGGCTTTACTGTTCTGCTTGCTTCTCTTTGCCTACCATATCTATTTAGATTTTGGACTAAGAATTCTTTGCTTTCTTAACAGCTCATTTGGAAACATTTAAAAAATGTAATTACTGTTTTTAGTTATTTTCAGGGGTAAAGATCACAGTATCTGAGCAGAAATTTCTGGAAATGGAATTTTGTATTTTTTTTCTAAGTAACTTTTAATCTAATCTACACAATTAATATATGCTTATTGTCTATAAATTATGATGTGAAATGATAAAATAATAAGCCATATTCCCACCATCCAGATATAGCCAGTATTGGTGAGCTTTCCAGATTGTTTTCCATCCATTTTAAAAATCACTACTGTAATATTGTTTTGTAATTAACTGTATTCACTTAATAAATTGTGAATAATTGTACCTGTCATAATTTAAAAAATATTCTAGGTGAATTTTTCAAGTAAATGACACTTGAGCAGAGAGTCTGTCTATATCCTTTTTCTATTTCTATGAGGACACAACACAGTCTTAGGACTTGTAGAACGAGTTATGAGTTTTATATTACAAGTAATGTTATTTTTTCAAAAAACATTTTCATATTTCTTGTAGAAATGGGGAAACTATAAATGCTTTACATGTGTTAACAGAGAAGATACTTCATACCTATTATTTCAGGAAATTAGAAAAAATTGTCACATATAACTATTAAGAAAATAAAACTCTAATAAGCGTAGCTAACACCTGACTAGAAATTCAAAACTCTTTGAGGAATAACAAATATAAAATGGTAAACAAAATGTCCTCCTTTATGAAGGAGGCATATTTATGAAAAAATGTGATCAAAATAAGAAATCACTTTAATGAACATGATCTGTAACAATTCAGACAATGATGCCTACTTTTTCTATATAAATAAATGTACTTAGGGTACAGTTTAGTTAAAGAAGGTTTAGATAATTAGTTAAGTAAAGTTTAATTAAACATGAGACAAAGTTTAATAATACCTGTGATTATTAGAGTATATATAAAGAGATGTGCTCTAGGCGTATATTTTATATTCTAATAGTAAAGTAACAGTTAACTTTTTAGTACTTCTTTTGAGATGATGCAGTCAAAACTTTATCACTACTGAAATAGAATATCAACTTGAATTTTTTAAAAGTACAGTGATTTATAAAGTAATCAATTGTTGAAATATATTAAGATATTATAGAATAATCTTACAGTGATCAAAAATCATACACATGTGAATTACTCATTGGTAACATTCATTTTCAGCAAATTTTCCTACAATTTACTAAGATGGGACGTATTTAAAAGCTCATGAAAACATTGCTAAGCAATAGAGCCGGAAATTATATGAAAATGTTTTGATTTCAAAGTTTTAGACTTCCTCATGCTACAAATGATAAAATTATCTCATTTACAATTCCGTCTCCCCCTAATAATTTTGTCAGTTATGATATTTTTGTTCAGTGATTTATAAAAAGATGTGCTTTGATTAATCTATTTTAGGCAATACTAACTCCTCCATAAGAAAATAGAATAAATTAGGATATTTACACTTTTTCCAATCTTCTTTTCCCTTCACAATTTTTGTTTTTCACATCAGGATTTTTGACATCAAATCAGGATTTATGACTCTATCTTATCTCCTCTAGCAGCATTAGATCTGTATGAAAATGGGCCGGTCTTTTTTATGACAAACTGCTTCTTTCATCTTCTGCTTGTCTGGATTACATAGTTCATTAACTCTTTTTACATCTTATTTTTCAAAGAAGGACTAGTGGATGCTATATTCCCTGAATTCTTTCACATTCAAGAGTATCTGTCAGTTGCCTTCATACTTGAATGAAAATATAGCTGTGCATTCTATTTTTAGGTCACATTTTCACTTGGTATTTCATGGACATTGCTTCATTGCATTTTGATATTGTGTGTTGCTGTGGTTAAACTAGAGACTAACTTGATTTTACTCCCCCAAAACTGGTTTCTGCCCAGATACCTGAATAACATTTTCTTTGTCCTTGATTAATAAATTTAGCAAGACGTCTTATTGTCTATAAACCCACATAAGTATTTTTCGTGGAATATAATGTCCTTTTCAAACTATAGATTGTTATTTCTTCATTTATGAAAATTTTTGTTTTTTATATATTCACAAACTTTTTTGGTTTGGTTCTATTTTTCAATCATGGATGATCCATATTTTGATTGACTTTATCTGTTATGTCTATTTTTATTTAATTAATGTAATCTTGCTGCTTTATCTTCTGCTTCTTCACATTTTGTTCTCAGTGTGATTATCTCTTCTTGTGAGCAACTCAATCTTTAGCTCTCTGTCCTGTACAACATTTTTTCTAAATTATTAGTTCTGTCATGGTGTTATTTTGGTCCATTTGTTTACCTACATCTGTTATTTTAGTATCTTTGAATTCTTGTTACATTAAATTTCTGTAAATGTTCTTCCCTAGACCAAAACATTTTCAAACATATTTTCTTCTTTCTCATGTTTTCTTCAGAATAGGATCCTTACTATATTAGTTATATACTTCGGTGAAGCAGAGTACCCCCAAATTTAGCACTTTAAAACCACAGACATTTATTACCTCCTATTTTCTGTGGATCAGGTATCTGGAATTGCCTTAGTTGGTGGTTCTGGCTCAGGGTCTCTCTTGAAGTTATAATGAAGCTATCAAACAGGACTGCCATCATATCAAGGCTCAGTGATGCTGAAAGATCTACTTTCCATCTCACTTTTCCCTTTAAACCTTTGATCTTAAAATCTAAGAGGTATGCCCCCCGTCTATGTACAGTGTTCCCACACTTTGGCTATCTAACAAACCCTTCTGATGGATGACAGAATCAGGTTTTCTCACTTTTCTTCAGTTCAATGACCATTTGGTGATGGTGGTGGTCAGGAATAAATACAGAATAACAATTCTATTCAATACTTCCTCTGATTTTTTTCAAATATATTGTTTTAAAAAATATTATACAAGAAGTGCCTTCTCATTTAAAAATTTTAAAAATAGAGAAGTATACAATGTAAGCAGTGAAACTTTCTCTCTCTGCTTCCCCTGTTCTCTTTCTTATTTTGCAGTAGTAACCACTGTTCACAGTTGCTTACAAATCAATCCAGACCTTGTTCTACACAATACAATTAATAGATGTGTAGATTGAAAGTCAGGTATATTCAGTAGCTAAAAGCCTATGTATGCAACTTAGGTTTTACATACAGTAGTACATCATGGGCATACTTCTATGTCAGACTACTTCATATTGAAGATTATACATACATATTCATTTGATAGATACTCCATAATTTATTTAACTATTCGCTACTGATAGACATTTAACTTTTCTCCATTTCTTTGTTTAAATAATATGGCAAGGAATTGCTCTGTATATTACTTCATAGTTGTGTGTATGTGTGTGTGTTAGTATATAATGGATTCCTAGAAGTAGAAATGCTCAGTCAAAGATTCCTTAGTATCTGAGGCTTGGAATCATGATAATTTCACTAGATTGGAATCTCTGATGGGTTGTTGAATAGATAAGTGTAACTTCTCTGTATATTGATTGGGATTCATGGTGTCTTAATATCTGAAGTTAGCTGATAAGCTTTATTTAATTCCTCCTAGCCTAACATTTCACACACTGATAGTTGTTTCTTACATATGTAGGCAGCCATAAGGTGGAAACACGTGTGGCATGTTCGAAGGAACAGCCAGCAGGTCAGCATGTTAGAATGAACCAAGAGAAGGGGACAGTAGCAGAGGATGAGTTCAGAGATAGGGGTTCCATTTTAAGGACTTTGGAGGATCTTCTCTCCATTGTCAAATATCTAAAAAGTAGTCTACACTCACTGTCTTCACTTCCACTGTGCTGTGGCTTTCATCCTGTTTACTCCGTGGATGCCTCTAGCAAAAGTCTTCGGCTGCTTCACTACTTGTCAAGCAGTGGCCTCTTCATACTCCTTTGCCCACTCTGGCTCACACTGTTGACCATATATAATTTAGTGTAAATAAAAATGCCTTTGATAATTGTAAAATGTACCTTTACTAATCACTCCCATCATCACAGAATCTCATCTGCCTTTTCCTCTCCCAATTGTTCTGCTTTATGTGCTATTTCCTTTTATTTTTAGCTTTTGTGCCAAATCCTTTACCTTTCTTCAGCGTGTAACCTAATATTACACAGGGTAGTAACTACAGAGAACATATGTAGTCCAATATTCAATCTAATAAAATTTTCTAGATTTTTAATATCTTCCATGAAATTTTTACAGACTTCCTCAGCATCTCTTTCCAGTGCTAACTATGGTGACTTATTTAAACAACCTTCTCATTTTTTTTTTTTATGGCCACTGAGCTATAGTCTAAGGCTCCTCTGATTGTTTTTAGATTGGAATCATATTGATTTTAAGTTTATCTGGGTAAAAAGGAGGCCACTTGTGAAAATCTTATAGTACCAGAAGAATATACTAATATTTTATTGGTTTTAATAGTTGTACCTACTTCATTTGTGAATCTAAGGTAGATATTTCAATGGTAGAAAAATAGCATTCTGCAATTACATTCTGTAATTACATTCTGCAACAATTTTAACCAAGCATTGAAAATTCAAAGACCCTGGAATTGAATTGAAAACTGTTATTTTTTCAATGATTCCTCCCTCTCCCTTTTTCCATTGTCAATTGAAAATAAAACATTCAATGCCCAATGTATGACTTCTAGTATTTTGTTCAATTTTGAAGTGATATATAATTAAGTCATTCAAAAATACGTCTCTTAGGCACAAGTTTAAATAATAATACATTTTACACTTACACATTTTTCACCAGGAAATTGGACTAAGTCTTATAATTAGGAATATTGGAAATAAAAAGATGCAGTTATTTAGAAAAAAATTGAAACTCTAGAGTCTGGAAGAATGTATGATAAAGTGATCATGGAAATTTTTTTCTTCCAGGTGGCTTAGAATCATTGAAAAATCTTCAGCAACTAATTGTGGACCATAATCAGTTAATTAGTACAAAAGGTCTTTGTGATACGCCTACCATTATATACCTGGATTGCTCACATAATCATCTTACTGAAGTTGAGGGCATTGAAAACTGTGGATTGCTCCAAATACTGAAGTTACAGGGAAATTATCTAAGTGAGGTAATTGCTTTGAATTAATTGATTTCTGTGATTACCACAGCATTTTTCTTTTGCTAGAAATATCACTCATACATTTTAAAAGCAGTTTTAACTTTTATTCTTTTTACTTATCAGCTGTATTTGATTTCCAGTTTAAACTATTATATACTTTTCACTATTTAAAAAATGTTCAACATAATTACAATATCTTATAAGAAATCTAAGTTAACATTAGTTTTTTATAATACTAAAATAATAAATCATAACTTTTCAGTTATGATTCAGTGTGTAAGTGGGACCAAGTTTATCTGAAATTCCAATTAAAATTTGTCACAAAGTATTAAAAAATGCTAGCTATGAAAATCATTATTGGAAATTTTATTCATACTAAAATTCTCATAATATTATACTTTGATTTATGATATGCTGTTTACCAGAATATGTCTGTTGTTAGTTTTGGTAGGTTTTATTGTTTTAAATTTGACTAAATGACAAAAATATTTTGCTTAATATAAGCTAATAACCCAAATTTAAATATAGCTTCCATCCTTAGAGAATCATGTTCTTCTAAGAGAATTGCACTTGGATGATAACAGCATTTCAAGTGTGGAAACATTTTCTTCATGTTGGCTGCCTTTACTACAAATCCTGAGTATCTCTCAAAACAGGTAAAAATATAATTTGCTTAATTAAGCTTAAATGCAGTGAATGATTAACATAAATGTGTGATCTTCATAATAAGTAGAAAAGCTGTTAGGTTTTTCCAGTGATTCAAGGATTGTGCATTACAATAAATTGGACATAAATTATAAATATAACTTCATAGAATTAAAAAAATTAAAGTGTATTGACATATCCTCAAATTTTAGTAGAATTTTAATTGTCACTTATCTTACTCATTTTGTTTCTTCTCAAAAATGTACTATGGAAATCTCTCAGGGCAGGTTTGTTTATATTTGTAAAGATATAGTTCTTGGAAAATACAGGAGGTAGTTAATTTAATTCAGAAGGATGTCTCATTCCCTCAAATGGTACTTATTAAGTCCTGGAAGAAAGATTTTTAATCTGCTCTCAACTTGCATGTCTTTTTGTAACTGTTAAGATTGATTTAAATTTGATTTCCCTAAGGATATAAAGTAACACTTAAAAAAAAATATACCTTAACATTAAGTTGAGATGGGTACCTGCCACAGAAGATCCATTTAAAACCACCAAACATCTGGATCTTTGCAGAGAATAACTGTCTAAAACCAAAACAGGAGCACAATATGTGTATGTCTCCCTCTGTTTAATATTTCATTGAGACCTATTCACCCTAATATGATTAATTTGTTCATCAAAGGCACAAGGAGTAGGGGAAAGGAACTATCTTTAACAAGAAGTTGCTTCTGTGAGTTATACAATTCTTGCAAAACAAGTGAACAAGAGAACTCAATGTTAATATATATGTACCTGTCCCCTCTCAAATATAGTTTTCTCTCAATCTCTGTCACAATAGTGCTCATCCTTTGAGCATATATGTCCTAAATGACTTAACTTCCACCTATTAAACTATTCTACTATTTGACAGATCAAAAACTGAATCTGTATTTTAAAATTCCCTCAAATTATTTTAATCACATCTAAAATATGAAAGTTGATTTGTCTTTAAAAGGATATTTACCCCAAACAGCACTGTCAGATAATACTATTTAAGTAATTTGGGCCATCACAAACTTACTGGATCTTTTCACAGCATTTTTTAGGTAAGAAATACAATTTCAATAGAAATACTCAGCTATGCTTTGGACATATGAAGTAAATCACTCAGTAATTGACATATCTAGTATATTTTATAGAACTAGATTTCAAGCCACATTGATAAGCATAATAATTTTTAAAGAATTTAGAAAATATTTAAATCAAGAACATCTTTTGAGAAATAATGCTTTTATTTCTTTGGACAATTTATGTCATCAAAGAAATATTCTGCTTTTAAAAATTAAAATTAACACTAGCTGATAGACTTTTACCCTATCAATATGATGTGCCTTGTTTCTCATATCAATCTGATATGACCAGGAATTTTATACTTTTATAATAAACTGGACTACTAAAAAAATTTTAGAGTTGATAACAATAACTGGGATACTTGAACCAAATAATCTATATTTATAATTTTGTTTGTTTAGCTTTATAACATTTGGATATTGAGGTGGTGTTTGCCATTTTAGAGGATACAAAACTGAGTACCATATGTCCTGACCCTCAAAAAAACTCTTAGATGTAAAATAACAATTTGTTGAACTTAGCCATATAAAAAAGTGGTGAAATTATTATGCTACTTTGAATTTTTAATAATATTGTCAATTATATTTGAAGATATTTTTAATGGGTCTCTCAAAGCTCTTTGCACAAGTAACCTCCTACCATTTCCAGGAGGATGAAAGAATAAGTCCTGAGGACACCAGGGAAATGTGATTGATAGAAATGAACACATAGAGTAGTGAAATTATTTCCTAAAATCGTAGTGAAAAATTATCTTCAAACTTAGGATTTTTCACCATAAGCTAATATCATTAACTGTAGAAATTACCCATTTTATGTTAAGCTTTTACATGTGCATTGAATTTTTAAGAACTATTTTAGGTTTGATAAAACTCAGAGTCAACAGATCTGGGTTTGAATTCTGAATCTACAACTTATCTGTCAGTTGACACTGATTAACCCTTTTCTCACTACCTGATCCTCAGTTTTTTCACTTGTAAAAGGGGTGGTAACACCTACCTTACCTATTTTATGGGATTTTAATGATTACCCAAAAGGAAAATGTATGTCAATACAGTTTGAAAACCTGAGAGTATTTTATAAATGTGATATTTGGATTTGTGTGTGGTATGTCTTTTAAATTGTATGTGTTTTTCTTTTAATTTTTAATAAATATTTTCATCACAAGGAAGAAATTATGTGCCCATATGCTTTTTTCCAACAAATGAAATACATATAAAGAATGATACTTAGTACATATTGTTTGAAATACGTGTTTCATCCTGACTTCTGTTTTAAATTTTCATTAGGACATGTGACTGTTTTAAGTTTTTCTCAGCGGAGTTCTAACTGGAAGACTTTCCAGCTTCATAAGCCTTTCTACTTCCAGTGAGACTCTAAGTAGGAGCAGAAAGTGGAAACTATTACCCATTGGCTGCTCATTGTACAAATCTTTTGCTTTTTGTCGTCTTTGAAATTTATATCTTTTTTATGCCCAGGGCTAATGTGACAAGGTCAAATGGTATTAGGTTTTCACTAATGTCCTTTGTCTTTCTGGTTTGAATTTTCTTAGAAAAAATATACACAGAATGTCAGTAAAAGGAAAAGTTCTAGAGGTTAAAATAAAAACGATTCTACTATTAGGTTTCTACCATCCTAGTGGTGAATACATAGCCAGTTTTCTTGATTAAAATTCCCAAAAAGGAACATGATTCTAAAAGCATGGTTATCTGAAAAGACAAAATTTCGATATTATGAAAAATATGTGGTCAAACTAAATATTTCTTCACCTGAAGAAATACTTTATTTTTGAAAAGGGAATTTTTATTTTTAATTCTAAAACTTTATTGGTTATTTTTAGTTAATATCTTCATATAACCTATATGTTACAAATATTGCCATATAACTTACTGGTTAAAAACATGAGATATTCTGAAAAAACAAAAACTCATTATCTATTAATCTTTCAAAATCCATTTAGTAGGAGGGTAAAGATTTAGCATTAGAAATATACTAACGGTAAAAAAGAAATAAGAATTTTCTTTTAATAAATACATTTATTATAATTGTATTTTCACTTAAATAACTTAAATTTCTTACTTGTAGTAATGATCTAGAATGCCTGAATAGGAAATGTAACAAAATTAGGACTTGAATGCACTAATTACGTACTGACAAAGTTTTAAGTTTTTCAGTGTACATGTGACATTTCAGTAAATTTTTTATTAAAGAGTGTGTGTACAAATAATGAACTGTATATGCAAATGTAATGGCCAATATTTGATCACTTTTTCTTTTATTACCTTGGATTTTTCCCCTGGAAATTGTTTTTAAGAAGCAGTGTTATATAGGTAGTGTAAATAGTAATATTGTACTTAGGATTGGCTACAATCAGAGAGGTCTTCCAGACTCCTTATTTAGTCTATTTTATCATCAGTAGCATCTTCTGTCTCTCTTCTAATGCAGAACAGGATAATACAGGAGAGGAGTTAATGTCAGTACAAGGGTTGGCTTTGTGCCATGAGGCTTCCAGTCACAGTATTATCCTGTAAGCTTCTGGTCTTAGAATAATAGTACTTTTTTTTTTTCCTACCATGGCAGGGTGTTTGTAGAAATAAAGATGTAAAAATCTCCGCCAGGTAAACTGGAGGGACAATATAAAAAAAACAAGAAAGTAGAAATGGAAACTAATGCATACTTTTTTTTCTTTTTTGTACCAGAAATACTCATTTAGTGGAAGTATATTTTGAAGATATATGGATCTTCAACATTTATAGAGGGGATTAGTTCAGATTAGTTTTGTATTTGTGATAAGAATATATTTTATACAAAGTAATTTTTATCTTGTTTAAACATTTAGATGAACTAGCTTAATTTTTATTGCCAAATAGCTAGGGTAATGTGATATTATGTAACAAAGTAAGTGTAAACTTGTCTTAGTTGGAAATGTAAATCAAACTAAAATTAATTTTCCCTTCATAGCTTTTGTTACCAATAAAGTGAGTATTTTCAGTATCACTTATGTTCCTTGTTTGAATATGGGGTCTTAATGACAATTGTGTCTTCGAAAATGATAGAAACTTTGAAAAGTAGTAGAAAAGTTTATTATTATTAGAATTTGAACATGTTTGTTTTGATAATGAGTATTAATTTTAAAAATTAGCATATTTCTGCCAAATTTAAGTTATTCTATCAATAGAAAACAATTTCTATTATGTGTTCCTTAAACGCATATTTCCAATTTAAAAATAACCCCAGTGTAACCTTGTGCACTTACAGGACTTATAATACTTTTAATCTAGTAAACAAAACCTTCTTTAAATTAGAAACAAAACTAGTGACTCTAATTAAAGTTATATTGTTAAAAAGTAAAAATACATATTTTTTATGTTTTTACCTCTTAATGGTTTGTTAAATGTTTGAGCCAGAAAAAAAAATACTTAGAAAATATGAATTCTGTGTAAATTTGGCCATATGCAAAGATAAAACAATAACCCTTTTATTTTTATTTAAGTACCAAGTATACATTAAGCTTCATGATAATTATGATTGATACTAGCAATTCCATGATAACTTCTCTTTAGAAATAAATATAAATCTTTCATTATAGAATAAATCTTATAATTACTGCATTTTTAATAAGAATTATTAGTAAAGATTATATTATTGTATTCTATTGTGAAAATGCAATTGTAAATAGTTATACATTTCTGCCAAATTTATAACATTATATAATTGTGTTATATAAATATATAATTACATCAATAATATTAAGAACATTCCAATTTAAAATTTTTATAAATTCCATTTTGGTTTTCAGCTTGACAAAAATCATACCACTTTTTCATTTTGTTTCTTTGGAAAAACTAGATGTCAGCAACAATTGTCTTTCTGGTAAGTTTATAGTAATATATAATTGTTTTTTAAATAATAGGCTTTTGAGTTTCTGTTCCAAGTATGGTAAGGCGTTGTTTTGGGTAGATGAGTTAATGGCATTTACAAATAACATATCTATACAAAATGGTGTAGAGGAGGAAAAATTTCCTCTACCTTCTCAGGCTAAACCTGAGAATTAAACTGATGTAAGTCAGATAAACAGTAAAAGAGAATACAAGTTTTAATTTTTTTTTTTTTAAACATGTACATGGGAGTTCTCACAAGAAAATAAAGACCCCAAGAAGCAATCAGAGTTGAACTTACATAGTGAGCTGGACAAAGAGTAGTAAATTGTGAAAATGTGATGAGGCAGAGGGGCTTGGGCTAAGGTAGTTAATTGGATGGAAAAGTGACTAGGAAACAAAGGCTAGTTTAACAGGTTTGTTTGTATACATATCTCTTGGCCTGGACTTCCTGTCCTTGTGATAAGAATGTCCCTTTGTTTCTGGTATAGGTCGAATATCTTTCACATAGGAATTTAATCTCCTGCTTTGAAGAAAAAGAAGGAAGGTCAGAGGGCCCTTGCATCTGCTCTTTTTTAAGTGCCTTTAACTCAAAATAGTCAAAATGCCAGAATGGCGTACTGAGGTGCTGTGTATTCTAAACTCCTTCAAATGTGTGGTGAAATAATTTAATTAAAAGTTTCTCTCCACTTTTAAAATCATATTACTTCCATATCTTTCTGGTAAACCTGGGAAAATGTCAGAATTATATTCTTATTTAAAATTCATATATCTTTTACCTATGAAATGAATAGCCTAATGAAGATAAGTAAACAAACTTGTATAAGTTGTTTACTCCTAACCAGACATCCATTAAAAGTTTATTAAATTAGGGCTTCCCTGGTGGCGCAGTGGTTGAGAGTCCGCCTGCCGATGCAGGAGACACGGGTTCGTGCCCCGGTCTGGGAAGATCCCATGTGCCGCGGAGCGGCTGGGCCCGTGAGCCATGGCCGCTGAGCCTGCGCGTCCGGAGCCTGTGCTCCGCAACGGGAGAGGCCACAGCAGTGAGAGGCCCGCGTACTGCAAAAAAATAAATAAATAAATAAATAAATAAATAAAAAGTTTATTAAATTAAAGAATGATGAATTGATTTGGTTAAACAGTCCCTCCCCCCAAATTTCCCCATCCCCATTTTCAGCCAGTTTCCTCATAGAGACAATCACAGTTCTAAATTTGTCACCTTAGGTTAAATTTGACTGTTGTACATCTTTGTATTAATGAGATCAAATGGTATTTGCTTGGCATTCGTGTGACATTCCACCACATCAGTTGTTCAGTTGTTTGTATAGGTAGTCTTTTTTTTCTGAAGTGTAGTCCTTTGTATAAATATATTACACTTCGTCCATTATCCTGTTTATTGATATTTTAATTTTTTCCTGTTTGAGGCTACTGTGATTACAAAGTTCCTATGGAAATTCTTGTACAAATATTTTTGTAAACACATGTTTTCAGTTCCCTTGGGTAAATGTTAAGAGTGTAATTACTGGATAATAGAGTAGGCGCATGTTTAACTTTATAAGAAACTGTTAAAACTGTTTTCCAAAATAGTTGTAACATTTTATTTCCCCTCTAGTGATGTGTAAGAGTTCCAATCGCTCCATTCTTACAGGGTTTTTAGTATTTCATTGTGTTATCTCATTATGGTTTTAGTTTGCATTTCCCTGATGGATAATGATATTGAACCTCTTTGCATGTATTTATTGATGATTTCTGTATATTCTTTTGTGTCTATTCATGTTTCTTACCATTTAAAAAATTTGATTATTTGCCTTTTATTGATTTCAATAAATTCTTTATATATTCTGGATGAAATTCTTTGTCAGACATGTTTTGTGGATGTCTCTCCGAGTCCCTCTTTTACCTATTAATTTTGTTAATGATATCTTTAGATGAGCAGAAGTTTTCAATTTTGGTGAAACTTTATTATTTTTAATAGTTTTTGCTCTCTGTGTCCTTTGTAATATTTTTCTACCTCCAGATTGAGATGATTTTCTATGCTTTCTTACTTTCTTGTAAGAAAGTAAGAAGTCTTATACTTTAAGTTTTTACTTTTAGGTCTGTGATCCACCTCAAATTAATTTTTATGAAAGGTTTGAAGTAGAGGATGAGTTCAGTTTTTAATATGGATATTTAGTTAACTGTGCCAGCAACATTTGTTGAACGAACTATTTTCATCATTGAAAGACTTTGATGTATTTGTCAAAAAATTGATTTACATTTTGCCTATGTTGGGATGTGTCCCTATTAACTGATTTTCTCTTAATGATGTCATATTTTCCTATTTCTTTTTATGTCCAATAATTTTTAACTGTATGTTGAACATTGTTCGTAGTACAGTTTGCTGAGTCTGGCTGTTGTTGTCTTCCTTTTAAAGGGTATTAAGTGTAATTCTGGCAGGCAGTTAAAGTATTGGTGGATAATTTTGTTGATGTCAGCCTTAATTTCATTCCCTCCTAGCACAAGTCATTTTAGTTTTCAACTCTCAGTGCATGCCCCTACCCCAGGGCATTGTCTTCACTCCCAATGCATGTTCTTTCTGGATTTTAGCTGAATCTCTGAGCTATTCAGTTGAGTCTCATCTGATGGGGCTGAAATTCCAATGTCTTTCACTGCTGCATGAACTATAATGTCATCATTCGGCTGTTAGCCTGATAGCAGGTTGTCTCTGCTAGGTTTTTCAGAGTGTTGGCCTGCCTGTAACTCCTAGCACTCCAAGGACCTGCGGCAAATCCTCACATAGACTTCTTCCTCCAATTTCCTCCCCTCAGCATATGCACACACAGCTTCTTCTCAGAACTTTTCACCATAAATTCCAGCTTCACATCTAAACTTTGCCTCCTCACTCAGCAAAACAGCCTCTTTGCTTGGTTTCCACTTTCTTGCTCTAAGGTAAAATGCATTTAGGCAGAAAACCATTGTGATTGTCAGCTCACCATGTGTGTTTCCCTTTTCTCTGAGTGAGGCTTAAAAACAGGTGCTTCATGTTTATTGCTCAGTTTTATGATTGTTTTCTGTGGGAGAGTAATTCTGGTATAAATTACTCTTAATGTATCCTAGATTGACCTACTATTTTTACTTTTGAAAGTATAAATATAATTCTGTTTAGGCATACATTCAATTTTACCACTATCCTATTACTTTTGATTTTACTTTTTTAGATTTTGTGTTTGCAATCTGGGGCAAACTGCTCTAAGCCCTTTACATACATTAACTCATTTAATCCTCGCCCTATGAGATAGAGATGAACTTGAATCATCAAGCAGTTGTATGATTTGCATAAATTCACACAGTGGCTAAATGGTAGAAATATGTATTTTGATAGCAGAGTCTATGTTCTTAATATGGTCTCCTTTTAAAAGCATATCATATTCTGCAAAATAAATATTTTTGTTGCCTTTCTTTAATAGCTAACCTATAAATAAAATGGTCATTGATTTATGATTATTTGTCTTTATCTGTGATAACTTTCATAATAATTTTTATTATTTATTTTCTATAGATCTTACAAGTACCCTAAGGTGGTTTGATGCATGCTTTTCTCTCCATGAATTGTCTCTCACTGGAAACCCACTTCTTCAAGAAATAAACTGGAGGTAAAGAAACAATGTTGCACCCTATGTACATACTTTATTATAGTTGCAGAGAACACAGTTCCATGAAAATTGTTCTGTGTATACTAATTACTTGGGAAAAGTTAATAAAAAATAATTTAAAAGTTATTCAAAACAAATCAGTTTTGTAAAAATACTTTAAAAAATATCTTCTACCTAAAATCATTTTTGTACATGTATGAACTAATGCAAATTTGAAATGATAATTTTGATCCATACCATGGATTATTTGACACTTTTACTATGATGTCAACTTAGGTTTTGTGTTTATAGAAAAGACATTTCTGGGAATTACTTTTTTTTTTTTTTTTGCGGTACGCAGGCCTCTCACTGTTGTGGCCTCTCCCGTTGTGGAGCACAGGCTCCTGACGTGCAGGCTCAGCAGCCATTTGATTTTATTAACAGAGAAGGTTGTTAACAGAAGCCATTTATTTTCTTAACAGAGAAGGTTGGTGTCTGTTAAAGTATGTGTTATAAATATATATGAATTCATGCCTCTATTTGGAATATTGCAGTACCTAGATGTAAAAGAAAAAAAATTTTGTGATTTTTTTTTAAACTTTTTTTTACAAATTTTAATTTTATTTATTTTTGGCTGCATTGGGTCTTCATTGCTGCATGTGGGCCTTCTTCAGTTGAGGCAAGCAGGGACTACTCTTTGTTGCAGTGTGGGGGCTTCTCCTTGCAGTGGCTTCTCTTGTTGCGGAGCATGGGCTCTAGGTGCGCGGGATTCAGTAGTTGTGTTGCGTGGGCTTAGTTGCTCCATGGCATGTGGGATCTTCCCGGACCAAGGATCGAACCCATGTCCTTTGCATTAGCAGGTGGATTCTTACCCACTGAGCAACCAGGGAAGTCCCTTGATTGTTTGTTTTTTTTTAATTTAATTTTTGTTTTTTCTACAGCAGGTTCTTATTAGTCATCAATTTTATACACATCAGTGTATACATGTCAATCCCAATCTCCCAATTCATCCCACCACCACCCCTGCCCCCCCTGCCACTTCCCCTCCTTGGTGTCCATATGTTTGTTCTCTGCATCTGTGTCTCCATTTCTGCCCTGCAAGCCAGTTCATCTGTACCATTTTTCTACATTCCACATACATGCGTTAATATTTGATACTTGTTTTTCTCTTTTGACTTACTTCACTCTGTATGACAGTATCTAGATCCATCCACGTCTCTACAAATGACTCAATTTCATTCCTTTTTATGGCTGAGTAACACTCCATCATATATATGTACCACGTCTTCTTTATCCATTCATCTGTCAATGGGCATTTAGGTTGTTTCCATGTCCTGACTATTGTGAATAGTGCTGCAATGAACATAGGAGTGCATGTGTCTTTTTGAATTACGGTTTTCTCTGGGTATATGCCCAGTAGTGGGATTGTTGGGTCTTATGGTAATTCTATTTTTAGGTTTTTAAGGAACCTCCATACTGTTCTCCATAGTGGCTGTATCAATTTCCATTCCCACAACAGTGCAAGAGGGTTCCTTTTCTCCACACCCTCTCCAGCATTTGTTGTTTATAGATTTTCTGATGAGCCCCATTCAAACTGGTGTGCTTCTTGGCCATGTCTTCTGCCCATTTTTGGTTTGGGTTGTTTGCTTTTTTAATATCAACCTGCTTGAGCTGTTTATATATTTTGGAGGTTAATCCTTTGTCCGTTGATTCGTTTGCAAATATTTTCTCCCATTCTGAGGGTTGTCTTTTCGTCTTGTTTATGGTTTCCTGTGCTGTGCAAAAGCTTTTAAGTTTCCTTAGGTCCCATTTGTTTATTTTTGTTTTTATTTCCATTAATCTAGGAGGTGGATCAAAAAAGATCTTGCTGCGATTTATGTCAAAGAGTGTTCTTCCTATGTTTTCCTCTAAGAGTTTAATAGCGTCTGGTCTTACCTTTAGGTCTGTAATCCATTTTGAGTTTATTTTTGTGTATGGTGTTAGGGAGGGTTCTAATTTCATTCTTTTACATGTAGCTGTCCAGTTCTCCCAGCACCACTTATTGAAGAGACTGTCTTTTCTCTATTGTATATCTTGCCTCTTTTGTCATAGATTAGTTGACCATAGGTACGTGGGTTTATATCTGGGCTTTCTATGCTATTCCATTGATCTATATTTCTGTTTTTGTGCCAGTACGACATTGTCTCAATTACTGTAGCTTTGTAGTATAGCCTGAAGTCAGGGAGTCTGATTACTCCAGCTCCATTTTTTTGCCCTCAAGACTGCTTTGGCTATTTGGGGTCTTTTGTGTCTCCATACAAATTTTTAAGATTTTTTGTTCTAATTCTGTAAAAAATGCCATTGGTAATTTGGTAGGGATTGCATTGAATCTGTAGATTGCTTAGGGTAGTGGAGTCAGTCATTTTCACAATATTGATTCTTCCAATCCAAGAACATGGTATATGTCTCCATCTGTTTGTATCATCTATAATTTCATTCATCAGTGTCTTATAGTTTTCTGCATACAGGTCTTTTGTCTCCCTAAGTAGGTTTATTCCTAGGTATTTTATTCTTTTTGTTGCAACAGTAAATGGGAGTGTTTCCTTAATTTCCCTTTCAGATTTTTCATCATTAGTGTATAGGAATGCAAGAGATTTCTGTGCATTAATTTTGTATCCTGCTACTTTACCAAATTCATTGATTAGCTTGAGTAGTTCCCTGGAGGCATCTTTAGGATTCTCTATGTATAGTATCATGTCATCTACAAACAGTGACAGATTTACTTCTTCTTTTCCAGTTTGTATTCCTTTTATTTCTTTCTCTTCTTTGATTGCCATGGCTAGGACTTCCAAAACTATGTTGAATTATAGTGAGAGTGGAAATCCTTGTCTTGTTCCTGATCTTAGAGGAAATGCTTTCAGTTTTTCACCATTGAGAATGATGTTTGCTGTAGGTGTGTTGTATATGGCCTTTATTATGTTGAGGTAGTTTCCCTCTATGCCCACTTTCTGGAGAGTTTTTATCATAAATGGGTGTTGAATTTTGTCAAAAGCTTTTTCTGCATCTATTGAGATGATCATATGGTTTTTCTTCTTCAATTTGTTAATATGGTGTATCACGTTGATTGATTGGTATATATTGAAGAATCCTTGCATTCCTGGGATAAATCCCACTTGATCATGGTGTATGATCCTTTTAATGTGTTGTTGAGTTCTGTTTGCTAGTATTTTGTTAAGGATTTTTGCATCTATATTCATCAGTGATATTGGCATGTAATTTTCTTTTTTTGTAGTTTCTTTGTCTGGTTTTGGTATCAGGGTGATGGTGGCCTCATAGAATGAGCTTGGGAGTGTTCCTTCCTCTGCAGTTTTTTCTGAGTTTGAGAAGGATGGGTGTTAGCTCTTCTCTAAGTGTTTGATAGAATTCACCTGTGAAGCCATGTGGTCCTGGAGTTTTGTTTCTTGGAAGATTTTTAATCACAGTTTCAATTTCTTTACTTGTGATTAGTCTGTTCATATTTTCTATTTCTTCCTGGTTCAGTCTTGGAAGGTTATACCTTTCTACAAATTTGTCCATTTCTTCCAGGTTGTCCATTTTATTGGCATAGAGTAACTTGTAGTAGTCTCTTAGGATGCTTTGTATTTCTGCGGTATCTGTTGTAACTTCTCCTTTTTCATTTCTAATTTTATTGATTTGAGTCCTCTCCCTCTTTTTCTTGATGGGTCTGGCTAATGGTTTATCAATTTTGTTTATCTTCTCAAAGAACCAGCTTTTAGTTTTGTTGATATTTGCTCTTGTTTTCTTTGTTTCTATTTCATTTATTTCTGCTCTGATCTTTATGATTTCTTTCCTTCTACTAACTTTGCATTTTGTTTGTTCTTCTTTCTCTAGTTCCTGTAGGTGTAAGGTTAGGTTGTTTATTTGAGATGTTTATTGTTTCTTGAGGTAGGATTGTATTGCCATAAACTTCCCTCTTAGAACTGCTTTTGCCTCATCCCATATGTTTTGGATCATCGTGTTTTCATTGTAATTTGTCTCTAGGTATTTTTAAATTTCTGCTTTGATTTCTTCAGTGATCTCTTGGTTATTTAGTAATGTATTGTTTAGCCTCCATGTGTTTGTGTTTTTTACTTTTTTGTCCCTGCAGTTGATTTCTATTCTCATAGTGTTGTGTTCAGAAAAGATACTTGATATGATTTCAGTTTTCTTAAATGTACTGAGGCTTGATTTGTGACCCAAGATGTGATCTATCCTGGAGAATGTTCCGTGCACACTTGAGAAGAAAGTGTAATCTGCTGTTTTTGGATGGAATGTCCTCTAAATATCAATTAAATCTGTCTTATCTATTGTATCATTTAAAGCTTTTGTTTCCTTATTAATTTTATGTTTGGATGATCTCCCCATTGGTGTAACTGAGGTGTTAAAGTCCCCCACTATTATTGTGTTACTGTTGATTTCCTCTTTTATAGCTGTTAGCAGTTGCCTTATGTATTGAGGTGCTCCTATGTTGGGTGCATATATATTTGTAATTGTTATAGCTTCTTCTTGGATTGATCCCTTAATCATTATGTAGTGTCCTTCCTTGTCTCTTGTAATGTTCTTTATTTTAACATCTATTTTATCTGACATGAGTATTGCTACTCCAGCTTTCTTTTGATTTCCATTTGCATGGAATATCTTTTTCCATCCCCTCACTGTCAGTCTGTATGTGTCCCTAGGTCTGAAGTGGGTCTCTTGTAGACAGAATATATATGGGTCTTGTTTTTGTATCCATTCAGTGAGCCTGTGTCTTTTGGTTGGAGCATTTAATCCATTCCTGTTTAAGGTAATTATCGATATGTATGTTCCTATGACCATTTTCTTTATTGTTTTGGGTTTGTTTCTGTAGATCCTTTTCTTCTCTTGTGTTTCCCACTTAGAGGAGTTCCTTTAGCATTTGCTGTAGAGCTGGTTTGGTGGTGCTGAATTCTCTTAGCTTTTGCTTGTCTGTAAAACTTTTGATTTCTCTATCGTATCTGAATGAGATCCTTGCCAGGTAGAGTAATCTTGGTGGTAGGTTCCCCCCTTTCATCACTTTAGATATATCATGCCACTCCTTTCTGGCTTGTAGAGTTTCTGCTGAGAAATCAGCTGTTAACCTTATGGGAGTTCCCTTGTATGTTATTTGTTGTTTTTCCCTTGCTGTTTTCAGTAATTTTTCTTTGTCTTTAATTTTTGCCTATTTGATTACTATGTGTCTCGGCATGTTTCTCCTTGGGTTTATCCTGTATGGGACCCGCTGCGGTTCCTGGACTTGGGTCGCTATTTCCTTTCCCATGTTAGGGAAGTTTTTGACCGTAATCTCTTCAAATATTTTCTCGGGTCCTTTCTTTCTCTGTTCTCCTTCTGGGACCCCTATAATGAGAATGTTTTTGCGTTTAATGTTGTCCCAGAGGTCTCTTAGGCTGTCTTCATTTCTTTTCATTCTTTTTTCTTTATTTTGTTCCACAGCAGTGAATTCCACCATTCTGTCTTCCAGGTCACTTATCTGTTCTTCTGCCTCAGTTATTCTGCTATTGATTCCCTCTAGTGTAGTTTTTATTTCAGTTATTTTATTGTTCATCTGTTTGTTTGTTCTTTAAATCTTCTAGGTCTTTGTTAAACATTCTTGCGTCTTCTCAATTTTTGCCTCCATTCTTTTTCTGAGTTCCTGGATTGTCTTCACTCTCATTATTCTGAATTCTTTTCCTGGAAGGTTGCCTATCTTCACTTCATTTAGTTGTTTTCCTGGGGTTTTATTTTGTTCCTTCATCTGGTATATAGCCCTCTGCCTTTTCATCTTGTCTGTCTTTCTGTGAATCTGTTTTTTGTTCCACAGGCTACAGGATTGTAATTCTTCTTGCTTCTGCTCTGTGATTTTTTTTTTTTTTTTTTTTTTTTTTTGCGGTACGCGGGCCTCTCACTGTTGTGGCCTCTCCCATTGCGGAGCACAGGCTCCGGACGCGCAGGCTCAGCGGCCATGGCTCACAGGCCCAGCCGCTCCGCGGCATGTGGGATCTTCCCAGACCGGGGCACGAACCCGCGTCCCCTGCATCGGCAGGCGGAGTCTAAACCACTGCGCCACTGTGATTTTTTTTTTTAATGTATTTTCTTTTTCAAAAAATTCTCTCATCTGAAATTCTGAAATTATGCTAACACCATTTTCCCCAAGTTAAGCTTCATCTTTTGTATAATCACATTTTTTGAAATAATTTACATATAATATAATTTATCAATTTTGAGTATCAGTTTATGAGTATGAATATTGTATAAAAACCACCACAATCAAGTTATTGAATATTTTTATCACCTTGAAAAATTACCTTATGCCCCTGGCTGGTCAGTCCCCTCTTCCAATTGTTTAAAAATGTCTCTCCACTGTCTTATTACTCTCACTGTTTCTGATGAGGAGTCTATGAACATTCATGTCTTCATTCCTCTGTCTCTGAGTACTTTTAAGATTTTCTCTTCATCAGTGGTCTTCAGCAATTTGACTATAATGTGATTTGGTTGCTTTTATATAAATTTACTCTGCTTAGGATATTTTGTTTTTTATTGGCTTAAGTTTTTTTTATTTAATGTATAGTTGATTTACCATGTTGTGTTAGTTGCAGGTGTACAGCAGAATGATTCAGTTATGTGTGAGTGTGAGTATTCTTTTCAGATAGTTTTCTATTATGGGTTATTACAAGTTATTGAATATAGTTCCCTTTCTTAAACAGTAAGTCCTTAATGTTTATCTACTTTGTACATAGTAGTGTGTACCTATTTATCCCAAACTCCTAATTTATACCTCCCCCTTGTCTTTCTTCTTTGGGAACCATAAGTTTATTTTCTATGTCTGTGAGTCTATTTCTGTGTTGTAAATAAGTTCATTTGTATCATTTTTTTATTCCACATATAAGTGATATCATGTGATATTTGTCTTTCTCTGTCTGACTTACTTTACTTAATATGATAATCTCTAGGTCTATTCATGTTTAGGATTTACTGAACCTCTCAGATACAGTGAATTTATAGTGTCCGTAAAATTTTGAAAATTGTTGGCTAGTAATTTTCAAATATTTTGTTCTATCTTATCCTACTAGGACTCTAACTTCATCAGTATTAGACCACTTGATATATCCCAGAAGTCGCTATTGCTCTGTTCTTATATTTATTATACTTTTTTTCTGCCTGTATTTCAGTCTTACTGGTTATTGCTATGTCTTCAAATTCTCTGATATTTTCTTCCTGTATAGCTCCTCTGCTGTTAATCCCATCTAGACTGTTTTTCAGTTCAGATCAGATATTATGATTTTCATTTTGAGACGTTTTCTTTATTTTTTAACATTTACAATTTCTCTCCTAATCATGGTCATATTTTCCTGAATCACCTTGAAGATACAGATAATATTTATAATAGCTGTTTTAACATCCTTGTCTGTTAATTTCATCATCTCTATCATTTTGAGGTCTATTTTTATTGATTTTTTTTTTTTTTGATTCTGGGTCATATTTTCCTACTTCTTGCATGCCCAGTCAATTTTGGTTGTAGTCTGGACATTTAAAATTTTATACTTGTTGATTTCTTAATTTTTTTTTCTTTAAATAACATATATTTTGCTTCTCACGTGCAGCAGCTACATTACTTGGAATTAGTGAGATACTTTCAAAACTTCCTTTTAAGTTCTGTTAGGGAAGTCTCAAAGAAATTTTCAGACTAGTGCTCATTTAGCCCCACTACTATGGTACCAACTTTCTGAGCATTCTGCCCAATGTCTCATATGTATCCTTTCAACTTTGGCTGATGAGAATTATTCCCATCCTCATGTGAGTTCCTGTAATTTTTCTGCCTTTTGCTTCCCACTTGTTCTTTCCCTTGGCTTTAAGTGGTTTTTCTCTCACACATCCTCAGACTCATTTACCAGGTCTAGGTGAATTAAATCCCAGTATACTGAAAAACTTTGCATATATCCACTTTGGAATTTTCTAGTACTGGTGATGTTTATGGCCTGAACTCTTATCTCTTTTTATGTCCAGCAGCATGCATTTGTTAGATGGTTTAATATGATTTATTGTACATTTGACATTTGTATCATATCAGGTCATAGATACATCAAGGCAGAACAAGCCAAAATGGACAGGGCTTGTAGCCTAATTTAGCAAGGTGTGTTTGGCAACATGCTAAGTGTAGGGAAA
>NW_006786662.1:709033-709227 GCF_000442215.2 Lipotes vexillifer
AAAGGCAACCATTTACTAAAATTCAGGTAGGAAAATCTATTTCAGGATCTTAAGTTTGGATCAAGTCAGCAAGTCTTATCAATTTGACCAGGTAGTAAAAATTTATGAATACAATATAGACAGGGAGAAATGAATAACTGAAAAAAAGGTTGTTGTGACATCCAGTCCTAGGGCAGAAGCAGTTGACTCTTTCC
>NW_006786662.1:709237-824660 GCF_000442215.2 Lipotes vexillifer
CTGTGATGTGTGGCCATAGCCAGGAAGATCCTTGTTTTTCTGAGTACTTCAGAGGAATATAAGATATCTTACAGAAGAACCAATGATCTGATTATGTTTAAAATTCCTTTACCTGACTTAATCTACCTGTAGAAAAAGATAAGAGAGTCTAGGGAGTAGTTGCTGTTCCCTCCCTTGTCTAAGGTCACTGCAAACCTGTGACATTCTCTTTCTAGATGTATTGGGTTCTTGAATTTGTTAATTGACGTTTAGTTAAGAAAACAGTAGCATTTTTACACCAAGTCAAACACCTGTGTGATTTGCTACTCATTGATGAGTATCACAGAAGAGTTATTATCTTTTTGCCAGAAGATCTATTTTTCTTTCTTTTTTCTTTAAAGCTCAGTTTCCACATAAATTTCTAATGTTACAGTGTTTTTTAGGGAAACCTGGTATGTTTCCACATGTTTTAGAACAGACCCTGTCAACTTCTAGTTTAGAAACATCTGTTTCTAAGTGCAATTTAAGCTGTATAGCATGGAGGAAAGAGTATAACCCAGTGCAGTGGTTCTTAAAGGTGTAGCCCCCAGACCAGCAGCTTCATCATCACTTGGAAACCTGTTAGAAATGCAAAATCTTGAACACTGTCCAGATCCACTGAATCAGAAGCTAGCAGATGATTCCCAGTAATCTGTGTTTTATCAAGCCCTTTGTGTGATTCAGTGTGCACTAAAGTTTGGAAATCATTGTGTTTTTAAACAAGGACATCTTCCTCTTGCCCCGTGTTTTGTGATCCTGGGCAAGTAACTTAACTTTTCTATGTCTCTGAATCTTCATTACTAAAATGAGGATAAAAATGGTACCTATCTTATGGCATAGCCATTAGATTTGAATAGGATAATGCACATATCTTGTCGATAACAATTCCTAGAACACGGTAAGCACACAAAAATCTATTATTTTCTATTACTAGGCCTACCAGACTATATATGGGTTCTTATTCAATCACCAAGTATTTAGTGTATGCCTGCTATATGCAACCAGTGTCCTAACATGTTAGACCTTATAAGGGAAATTCAATGTAACCCATGATTTCAAGTCATTTTAATAATCTTGTTAGGGATAGAAATTGTATGCAAAAATGATAACCATGAAAACTAATGGTAACAAACACTGAAACAGCATTGACTTTGTGCCGTTCTCATCATTCTCATTTAATCCTCACAATATGACTGATGAATAGCAACGTAGTGTCCCCATTTTATACTTAAGAAAACTGAGTTCCCAAAAGGCTAAGTACCCTACCCAGTTTCACACAGCTAGCAAGTCAAAGACCCAGGATTCAAATCCATGCAGTCTAGCTCCAGAATCTGTGCTCTTAACTATTAGATTTTAGTACCTAATAAAATATGTGTCAGATGATTATTATAGGCAAGAGATATGCTTTAGAAATTTGGAAATATTATCTTAATTTAGTGTGACCAGGGAAAACTGCCTGCGCTGAAGAGGCAAACTTTGAGTTAAACCTCAAAAGTTTGGTAAGACTGAAAATCAGGGACTTGCATGGTGGTCCAGTGGTTAAGACTCTGCTCTCTCAATGCAGGGGGCATGGGTTCAATCCCTTGTTGGGAAACTAAATCCCACATGCTGCACGACGTGGCCAAAAACTAAATAAATAAAATTAAATTAAAAAAAAAAAAGGAAAACCAAATTAAAAGAAAAGAAAGCACTTCTGATGGAGGAAATATCCAAAAAAGGAGGGAATGTGAAAGGTGAAGTTAGGCTCTGTTAGAAGGCCAGTCTATTCAGGTAAAGTGGGTATAGTGGGAATACCACTGGAAAGAAGTAAGAAATCAAGTACTTATGCTTACAGTGTGTCAGAGAGTACCTATATGTACCTATATGTATTCCTTCATTTCACAGCAGCTGAGTTAGGTTCTGTAATTATCATTCTAGTTTTACAGAGTATTTACTGAACATACCAAGAGTCTCTATGAGGAATACATATGTTACCACATGATAGCACTTTACAGTAGTGCCTGTCAGAAAGCATACTTGATAATGCTAGACATTATTTTTAAGGAGCTATAGAGAAATTTTGAATAGTTGTATGACAATGAAAATAGTATTTGGGGAAGCTTGTTTTTAGTAGAAAAATGACAAGAGATTAGGGGAAAGTAGCCAAATTAAATGAAAATCCAAGCATTAAAAAATGGCTAAAATTAAGTAGTAGAAGTGACCCCAGATTATTGTACAGATCCTTATAGTTTAGAGTCCTTGTATGCCTTGTATTTAGTAGACACCCAAAATTATTTGTTGGAGGAATACATTACTGAATTTAATTACATTATAATATGTAAAAGCTTGAAAAAATGCATGTTTCAGCCCCTCTAATTTTTCTATTGAATTTATTCAGTTTTATTTTAGTGATTGAAAATGTTATTTTCTATAAATTGAAAATTTATATTATTGTTGATTTGCAGTAATTATCAGTATCTGGAGTTCTAAAATTGGAGTCCTCAGACTCCTAGGGAACCATAGTATTTATCACATTCTCCAAGTTTCCTGAGAAGCTGATCTTAGGACAAGTTATTATAGGAAATGTCAAGTATTAGTTAATGTCAAATCATAAGGTGATCAGAAATTAAAACTATTTAAAGATTTTGTGTGCATATGTGAAAAGGCCACCTAGATATGTTTCTAGACCTCTTACCAGCTTGGTGAAGGACTCCCTTTTCTGGAATAGAAGCAGTCAAGGTCCCCATCCAGATGCACTAGCTCACATTCTAGGGCTGTGCTTCTCTTACATTGAGATTTAAAGCACTAATCCCCCAAGTTTTGGGTCCTCATTTCTAGGAACCAGATCTTAGAGTGAAATTTCCCATACAAAAATAAGAGTGTAATCTTGTCTGAAAGACTGCTTAGCAGGTGATATTATCTATAATGAAAATGTCTGATGGGTTGTTTCTAGAGAGCTTCCCAAGTAATTCTATAGAACAAGTTACATAGTTGGCATACAGTGACAAATAAAAATAGCAGCTGTGCCCATTATTCAGAGCAAGTTCTTTGGGGGGCAATGGTTTTTCTATTAGGTGTTGGGCAAATAGGACATGAATTCTTTTGATGATCTGGTATCAGTTACCATCTGAACAGCTGCCATGTTGCAAGTTGCAACAACTAGAAACAAACCTAAGTCCTGAGTAACCTTTCAGTTTATTTATTTTTCTTTATTTTGTTTGTAGAAAGCATAAGCACTATTTTATTGAATAAAATGTGCTTCTTGTAAAATCTATTGATATAACACTGTAATACATATATAAAGATAAACATTCACATTTTATTACACTTAATAACTATATATACTTTATAGTATTAAAGAAAATATTTAATTAGAAATACTCAATACTGAAAGAGAATAGGTAGTATTTATATATACAATTATTTAGCTATTACAATTTCTATGTTTAAGTTAACTTTTATGGACTAGACTAATAGCAACTTGAAAATTTTACCTATCAAATTTCACTTAGATCAGTTGCTCTAATGCAGCTTTCATAATTTTAAGAAGAAATTCATTTATCTAAAGAGGTTAAAATCTAGTAATCTATAAAATATGGATTTGTTAATGAAAGGATCAACTCAGACTTTAACCAGTATGTTCCAATGAACTTTACATAACCCCTTGATACCAACGAAGGGATTAGTTATAGATTTTCCCAATTGGCTTCTTACTTTCATGTCTAGCCAGTGATAACACGAACAAAACTGATGTACTAAAAGAAATCTCTTTTTAAAACTTAATCCACAGACTCAGTTTGGAATTTCCTTTGGGAATGTGTTTCATTCATTAATGATTAATAGAGCTTCTTAAGTGACAGAATATTCACCAGGAAGTTTTCACTAAATGAAATATTGATTCAGCCCTTGACTAGGAGGAGCCCAGCTGGAAAAACTAAGGCTGAGATCTCACAGTGTCCTTATACTTCATTGTGAACATGAATCAACTTGTTACAGTGCTTTCTAATATATTTATCATAGGCTCTTTATAAGGCTGCATTTGAATTTAAGGCCAGTTCATGCACTACTAACTTATACAAATTTGACTATTGTTCCTTAAAAAAAAGACTTAAGAAAAAAATGTTTAAATAAAACACCAACTCCAATCTGGATATTTATTATGTGATTCACAAATTTGAAGACAGTGTCGTATTCTTGAAGATCCAAGCAAACTAAAGTTTTACATCCAAAGAAGTTCAAAATATTGTGACTAAAATAAACTGGGAACTTTTAACGTAAAGGTGATGAGTATAATATCAAAATATTCCAAATGTAAAAATTCAAGCACTGTTGACCCACATTCTCTAGAATTATTGTGTGGCTAAATATTATACTTGATGATATCTATATCAATAACCATGTCAAAAAGATAGCATTTGATGATAAAACTATCATTTTGCTGATCCGTGTCAATTAACATCTCAACAGCTTCCACATGATGCCAGTTGCAACACCTAGAAAGAACTCTAATGTCCTGTATTACCTTTGAAATTATTTTTTATTACTTGGTTGTCTGAAGCATAAGCCTTTTTTTTTTTTTTCTTGCGTTATGCGGGCCTCTCACTGTTGTGGCCTCTCCCATTTGCGGAGCACAGGCTCCGGACGCGCAGGCTCAGTGGCCATGGCTCACGGGCCCAGCCGCTCCGCGGCATGTGGGATCTTCCCGAAACGGGGCACGAACCCGCGTCTCCTGCATCGGCAGGCGGACTCTCAAGCACTGCGCCACCAGGGAAGCCCAAGCCTTTTTTTATTAGGTAAAATGTTTGTGGTAAAATATTGATCTGTTCCTTAATCTGATAAAGCAAATTCTTATATTTTTGCCTCTTGGATTATATTAGATTATTTGGTTAAAATGGCTCTTTATTCCAACCATCAATTATTTCTGAGTAAAGAGCTATTTCTTTATTTATTTGGTATGTACTCTCTAATTTTAGAGTTACAGGAATAGTTTTCTTTAAAAAGTTCACAGCATTTATATAAAACCAATGGCAATGTTAATCAGTGACATATCATTGGAATGTAACTGCCAAGGACCACAGTACCCCTTATTTTAGCAAATTCTTCTGATATCATTGATATATAGACTATGGTATAAGTTTCCATGCAAGCCTTTTTTTAAATTTAGGACAATTTGCAAATAATTTGAGTTTCAGAGTTTCTTTAAGAATTTTTTTTGTTTCTTTTTTTCTTTACTTTAAACCCGATCATCTCTGATTTTAGCATAATGTGCTGAGGTCTATTTTCTTCCCAATGTAGTGGTTTTACTCTTTAAGGTGCAAAAGAAAGACTATGTTTTGAAAATACAGATTCCCCTGAACCTGCCAGTAGAGGTCTATGTGTAGCTGAAGACTCTGCATTTTAAAAAGCACCCCAAGTACCACTGATACAGTAGTTCAAGGACAGTCTTTTCAGAAACACTACCCTTCAGGGTTGGAGGCACACATAGGGATCTAGCTTGAATTCTCATCTCAATGAATTTTGAGAGTGACTAACACAAGGGATAGATGTGTTGGACCCTGAGGTTCTCATGTTAGCAACATGACCATTGCCTTCCTTTTGCTGACACCTCCTCATTTAGCCAAACTGAGACCTGAAAGATGACCGACCACTCAAGAGTGTCTCATAGGTGTTACTGCATCTGCACTACCACTGTGGGTCCACCATCCTGGTAAAAAGTTTTGTACACACAAAAGCTTACTGAAATGGTTATACACTAGAAGAAAAGAAAATCAGCTTTACCTAACTGCTAAGAAATCCAACTTATAATAAGGTAATATGCTTTATTAACTTTCCTTATAAGACATACCTTTTTCAAACATTAGAGCCTGTCACTGGCACACGTCATTCCTTCTGCTAGTCAGGTCCACTCTGGAGACCAAGGTACCAGGTAGAAATTCGCTTGGTACCCAAAGAATTAGAACTGTTGGCTATTCTCAAGAGCTATTTCCATCAAGTTTTTAAAGTCTTTTATTTGATCTTCTATAATGTAGGAAATTTACTTTGAAGGAACAGGACCAGTAATAGAATTAGAGCATCTTTTTTAAGCTGGATGAACACCAATGCAGTCTTAACTTTCAATACCCTTTATTATCGCATCTCAAAAATCATTATTTCATACCTGGCATTTTATAATTATAAATAAATAAGTTATTTTGACATTACAGTCATATCTTGAAGAAACCTTGACACTGGGTATTTTGATAAAGATTTAGAATACAGTGTAGTTTCCTTAGTACTGTAATAAATTATTTGGTAGGGTGGAATATTTCCTTGCTTTGATGAGAGCCTCAGTTAAAGATTATATGTTATATTTAATATTGTACCTCTGAGGTGAACACCTCTGATTACCTCATCACCTGTGATGAATAGATATTATCTTAATGTAACATCCTGCTTTCAAACCATATCTTAAAATGAATCTAAGCAGAAACACAATATATGCCATTTATTTAAACCTTTGTGGTAAACATGGTAGGTAGTTTTTGATTTGGCAAGCATTTCTAGCTTCAAGCCTCCTAAAAAGTTCAAAATATATGGGCTCAAATTTTCTTAATAGCTTTAACTCTTAATTAGCAAACCGTTAAGCTTTTGTCTGCTTCTTAACATTGTAAAACATCTGATAATTACCTTGAAGAACCAAATCTAATCCTTTCTCTCTTTCCTTATTAAATATCTATAAGGAAAAAAAAAAGCATCATTTCTGGAGTGGTGGAAGGGTGTAGAGAGCTAGTCAACTGTGTCCTCAGTAAATGAAAAACTGTGGTATTCCTCTATTTTGTTTCATCAAAATGTATTTGTATTTGTACCTCTCTAATGATTATTTTATTTAATACCAAGGCTACCAAGATCATAACTCTACACAGGGATACATTATGATCTTGGTTGGCCTTATGCATTTTTGCCTTAATGGACCACTTCCTCCTTTAAAAAAAAATTAAAATTATATTTTACAACTGTGTTTGCATAAATAGATATACCAGTCCTGACTATACAGTCTAGGTAAAAGGAATAACTGTTGTTAGGGCTTTGCCTTCTTAACTCTTAGTATTTTAGTAATCTTACCCTCCCATCCTTCATTTAGTGTTTAGGAACTGCTTGTTTTTTAATGAATAAATTTTATTTTTTAGAGCAATTTTAGGTTAACAGCAAAATTGAGCAGAAAGTACAGAGAATTCCCACATACCCCCGGTCCCCACACATGTACAGCCCCCCTCACTGTAAATACCCACACAAAGCAGTACACTTTTTTTTTTTTTTTTTGCGGTACGCGGGCCTCTCACTGTTGTGGCCTCTCCCGCTGTGGAGCACAGGCTCCAGACGCACAGGCTCAGCGGCCATGGCTCACGGGCCCAGCCGCTCCGTGGCAGGTGGGATCCTCCCGGACCGGGGCACGAACCCGTGTCCCCTGCATCGGCAGGCGGACTCTCAACCACTGCGCCACCAGCGAAGCCCCAAAGCAGTACACTTTTAACAATCGGTGAACCTACATTGACACATCATTATCACCCAAATTCCATAGTTTTATATAGGAGTTCACTCTTAGTGTTCTACATTCTATGGGTTTTGAAAAATGTGCAATGACATGCACACCGTGTGGTATTATATGGAATCGTTTTAGTGCCCTAAAAATCCTCTGTGCTTTGCCTTTTTATCCCTCTCTCTACTTTAACCCCTAGCAACCATTAACCTTTTTGGCTCCATAGTTTTGTTTTTTTTCCAGAATGTAACACAGTTGGAATCATACAACATACAGCCTTTTCAGATTGGCTTTTTCCAATTAGTAGTATGCATTTAAATTTCCTCTATGTTTGTTCATGGCTGGATAGCTCATTTCTTTTTAATGCTAAATAATATTGCATTGTATGGATGTATCACAGTTTATCAATTACCTACTGAAGGACATCTTGGTTGCTTTCAAGTTCTGGCTGGTACAAATAAAACAGCTATAAACATGTGTGGGTAGGTTTTTGTGTGGACATACATTTTCAGTTCATTTGGGTAAATACCAAGGAACCTGATTGCTAAATCAAATGATAAAAATATGTTTAGTTTTGTAAGAAACCACCAAACTATCTTCCACAGTGTCTCTACCATTTTTCATTACCACCAACACTTAATGAGTAGTCCTATTTCTCCACATCGTTATCAGTGTTTTGGATTGTGGACATTTTAATAGGTAGGTAGTAGTATCTCATTGTTGTTATAATTTGCAATTCATTAATTAATGCTTATTTGTCATATTTATATCTCTTGGTGAGATGTCTTTTAAGGAGTTTGGCTCATTTTTTAACCAAGACATTCATTTTCTTATCATTGAGTTTTAAGTGTTCTTTGCATATTTTGGATAACAGTCAATGATCAGATATGTCTTTTGCAAACACTTTCTCCCAGTGTATGACTTATCATCTCATTTACTTGACAATGTCCCTAGGAGCAGGAATTTTTAATTTTAATGAAATTCAACTCATTAATAATTTAGATGTGTATTTTGTATTGTATATAAAAAGTCATCACCATACCCAAGGTCATCTAGATTTTCTTCTATTTTTTCTTCTAGGAGTTTTAGGGTTTCACATTTTGCTTTTAGGTCTGTGATCCTTTTTGAGTTAATTTTTGTGAAAGGTGAGAGGTCTGTGTCTGTATGTCTAGATTCCTTTTTTTTTTTGTACATGGCAATGTTCAGTTGTTCTAGCACCAGTAGTTGAAAAGACTTATCTTTTCTCCATTGTATTACTTTTGCTCATTTGTCAAAGATCAGTTTACTGTATTATGTGGGTCTATTTCTGGGTTCTCTCTTATGTTCCATTGATCTATTTGACTATTCTTTTGCCATTACCACATTATCCTGATTACTGTAGCCTCATAGATAATCTTGAAGTCAACTAGTGTCATTTTCCCAACTTTTTTCTGCTCTTTCAAAATTAACTTGGCTATATGCTTGTTTTGCCTCTTCGTATTAGCTTTAGAATCAATTTCTTGATATCCAAAAAATATCTTGCTGGCATTTTAGTTGGAATTGTGTTCTATCTATAGATCAAGTAGGGAAAAAGTGATTTCTTGACAGTATTGAATCTTCTTATCCACAAAGATTTTTTTCATGTGACATCTTTCCATTTATTTAGTCTTTGGTATATTTTGTCACTGATTTGTAGTTTTCCTCATGGGAATTGTTAGTTTTTTAGTAAGAAGTTTTACTCATTCAAGAAGTTTATTTTGCCCCTGTGATCATCAATAGCCTTGTGAAAAGAAGCCCACACACTCTTTTTGTGAAAGGCTTGGGAAGTACTTTGAGGTGGCTGGGCTTGGTGGACCACTCTTGCTTTCTGATCCGGTTTTCCATAGCATTGGCCTTTTAAATTGATAAAGACTTTTGCTCATATCTGGGAGATTCTTATTATAATCCTTACTAAGATTCAAGGAGAAATATCATAAATTTAGATTTTACAGATCATGTAATATGGGGTAATCACCACCCCCTTTTGTTTTGGTTTAACCCTCGACTCACTGTATTTCACTGAGAAACAATCAGAATTCACACCTGTTTCTGAAATAAACAGCAACTTTTGGTAAAATTATTTTAATTATCTTATTTTTAAAAGAGTGTGTCTGGGCTTCCCTGGTGGCCCAGTGGTTAAAAATCTGCCTGCCAATGCAGGGGACACAGCTTCAAGCCCTGGTCTGGGAAGATCCCACATGCTGTGGAGCAACTAAGCCCGTGAGCCACAACTATTGAGTCTGTGCTCTAGAGTCCATGAGCCACAACTACTGATCTCGTGTGCCACAACTACTGAAGCCCACACACCTAGACCCTGTGCTTCACAACAAGAAAAGCCACCGCAATGAGAAGCCCACACACTGCAATAAAGAGTAGCCACTCCTCACCACAACTAGAGAAAGCCCGTGTGCAGCAAAAAACACCCAACTCAGTCAAAAACTTTAAAAAAGTAAAATAAAAGAGTGTGTCTGATACTGTTCTTCTCATAATGCAGTCTTTTATTTATTCCCAGCCCAAGTTTCCAACTGCTTGAATTTACCATTTGTGTTTTACAAGAAAATGTTTAGGAAAAACCACATTCACAGAAAGATAGACAATATGAAAAGGCAGAGGTCTATGTACCAGATTAAGGTACAAGATAAAACCCCAGAAAACAACTAAATGAAGTGGAGATAGGCAACCTTCCAGAAAAAGAATTCAGAATGATGAGAGTGAAGATATCCCAGGACCTCAGAAAGAGAATGGAGGCAAAGATCGAGAAGATGCAAGAAGTGTTTAACAAAGACCTAGAAGAATTAAAGAACAAACAAACAGAGATGAACAATACAATAACTGAAATAAAAACTACACTAGAAGGAATCAATAGCAGAATAACTGAGGCAGAAGAACAGATAAGTGACCTGGAAGACAGAATGGTGGAATTCACTGCTGTGGAACAGAATAAAGAAAAAAGAATGAAAAGAAATGAAGACAGCCTAAGAGACCTCTGGGACAACATTAAACGCAACAACATTTGTATTATAGGGGTCCCAGAAGGAGAAGAGAGAGAGAAAGGACCAGTGAAAATATTTGAAGAGATTATAGTTGAAAACTTCCCTAACATGGGAAAGGAAAGAGGCACCCAACTCCAGGAAGCGCAGCAAGTCCCGGGCAGGAAAACACAAGGAGAAACATGCTGAGACACATAGTAATCAAACTGAGAAAAATTAAAGACAAAGAAAAATTATTGAAAGCAGCAAAGGAAAAATGACAAATAACATACAAGGGAACTCCCATAAGGTTAACAGCTGATTTCTCAGCAGAAACTCTACAAGCCAGAAGGGAGTGGCATGACATATTTAAAGTGGTGAAAAGGAAGAACCTACCACCAAGATAACTCTACCCAGCAATGATCTCATTCAGATTCAATGGAGAAATCAAAAGTTTTACAGACAAGCAAAAGCTAAGAGAATTCAGCACTGCCAAACTTGGTCTACAGCAAATGCTAAAGGAACTCCTCTAAGTGGGAAACACAAGAGAAGAAAAGGACCTACAAAAAAAAACAACAACAACAACAATTAAGAAAATGGTCATAGGAACATACATATCGATAATTACCTTAAATGTGAATGGATTAAATGCTCCAACCAAAAGACACAGGCTCACTGAATGAATACAAAAACAAGACCCATATATATGCTGTCTACAAGAGACCCACTTCAGACCTAGGGACACATACAAACTGAAAGTGAGGGGATGGAAAAAGATATCCCATGCAAATGGAAATCAAAAGAAAGCTGGCGTAACAATACTCATATCAGATAAAATAGATGTTAAAATAAAGAATGTTACAAGAGACAAGGAAGGACACTACATAATGATCAAAGGATCAATCCAAGATGAAGCTATAACAATTATAAATATATATGCACCCAACATAGGAGCACCTCAATACATAAGGCAACTGCTAACAGCTTTAAAAGAGGAAATCAACAGTAACACAATAATAGTGGGGGACTTTAACACGTCACACCAATGGGCAGATCATCCAAACAGAAAATTAATAAGGAAACACAAGCTTTAAATGGCACAATAGACCAGATAGATTTAATTGATATTTATAGGACATTCCATCCAAAATCAGCAGATTACACTTTCTTCTCAAATGCGCACGAAACATTCTCCAGGATTGATCACATCTTGGGTCACAAATCAAGCCTCAGTAAATGTAAGAAAATCGAAATCATATCAAGTATCTTTTCTGACCACAACGCTATGAGATTAGAAATCAGTTACAGGGGAAAAAAATGTAAAACACACAAACACATGGAACTAAACAATACATTACTAAATAACCAAGAGGTCACTGAAGAAATCAAAGCAGAAATCAAAAAATACCTAGAAAAAATGACAATGAAAACACGACGATCCAAAACCTATGGGATGCAGCAAAAGCAGTCCTAAGAGGGAAGTTTATAGCAATGCAATCCTACCTCAACAAACAGCAAACATCTTAAATAAACAATCTAACCTTACACCTAAAAGAACAAACAAAACCCAAAGTTAGTAGAAGGAAAGAAATCATAAAGATCAGAGCAGAAATAAATGAAATATAAACAAGGAAAATAATAGCAAAGAACAATGAAACTAAAAGCTGCTTCTTTGAGAAGATAAACAAAATTGATAAACCATTAGCCAGACTCATCAAGAAAAAGCAGGAGAGGACTCAAATCATTAGAATTAGAAATGAAACAGGAGAAGTTACAACAGACACTGCAGAAATACAAAGCATCCTAAGAGACTACAACAAGCAACTCTATGCCAATAAAATGGACAACCTGGAAGAAATGGACAAATGCTTAGAAAGGTATAACCTTCCAAGACTGCAGCAGAAGAAATAGAAAATATGAACAGACCAATCACAAGTAATGAAATTGAAACTGTGATGAAAAATCTTCCCACAGAAGTCCAGGACCAGATGGCTTCACAGGTGATTTGTACCAAACATTTGAGAGGAGCTAACACCCATCCTTCTCAAACTCTTCCAAAAATTGCAGAGGAAAAACACCACCAAACTCATTCTATGAGGCCACCATCACCGTGATATCAAAACCAGACAAAGATATTACAAAAAAAGAAAATTAGAGACCACTATCACTGATGAATATACATGCAAAAATCCTCAACAAATTATTAGCAGAGAATCCAACAACACATTATGGACAACAGTATGGAGGTTCCTTAAAAAACTACAAATAGAACTACCATAAGACCCAGCAATCCCACTACTGGGCATATACCCAGAGAAAACCGTAATTCAAAAAGACACATGCACCCCTATGTTCATTGCAGCACTATTTACAATAGCCAGGACATGGAAGCAACCCAAATGCCCATCAACAAATGGATGGATAAAGAAGATGTGGTACATATATACAATGGAATATTACTCAGCCATAAAAAGGAATGAAATTGGGTCATTTGTAGAGACCTGGATGGATCTAAAGACTGTCATATAGAGTGAAGTAAGTCAGAAAGAGGAAAACAAATATCGTATATTAATGCATATATGTGGAACCTAGAAAAATGTTAGAGATGAACTGGTTTGCAGGGCAGAAATTGAGACACAGATGCAGAGAACAAACGTGTGGACACCAAGGGGGGAAAGTAGTGAGGGTGGTGGTGGTGGTGTGATGAATTGGGAGACTGGGATTGACATATATACACTCTTATGTATAAAATGGGTAACTAATAACCTGCTGTATAAAAAAATAAAATAAAATTCTAAAAAAAATGAAGAAAATGGTTAAATGTGTGTCAAGATCTCTAAAACTCTGTACATGACATGATACAATAATTTTTTCTAAAAAATTTAAAAGTATAATTTTCTCTACAAAATCAATAAGTTCCAGAGATATACTCTGTATTTATATTATTTAAGTAATAGGCATATGGTTATTTTAGATATAAACTCTCCTTTTCAAAATTATTAATTTTTTTTCCTGTTTTCAATAGGGATTCTCTACTTAAAATATTACCTGCTGTAAAAATCCTCAATGGTGAAATGCTAACCTCTTATTCAGAAAGTCACACTGAAGAGCACTATGAACTAGAATTAGAGCGTTTCCTGGTACTTTGTCAGTCCCAGATTAGAGAATTTAACTTACTAACCGAAAAATATACTGGAGAAAGGTAAGAGTGTTATCTCCCCCTTGTCATAATTAAAAGATATAGTGCAATTTATACATGTCATTAAAAATTATTCTGATCAATACAATGCTACTCTTTTGTACTAGTACAGAGTGTTTTAGGGATATTGTCTCTTTAGAAAAGAACTTCTGGACATCACTTTTTATTATTTGAAATGTATTAATATGTATTTTGAACATAATTTAGAATATAATTTAAAAGCTAAAATTAGATGAAAATAAATGAAAGCATGAGGATAGCTTCAAGAAAAGATGCAAACATTCATTCAGCTGTTCATTCAGTTAATCAGTCATACATTTTTTCAACAATTATTGATGGGCAAGACATATAATAAGCTAAATATTACACTTTACCCTCAAAGAATTCACGATTACATTAAGAGAAAATTAGCTAAATAAATAGTTACAATGGAGCAAGGCAAGTTTTATAAAACATATGATATTTAGGGGCTTCCCTGGTGGCGCAGTGGTTGAGAATCTGCCTGCCAATGCAGGGGACACAGGTTCGAGCCCTGGTCTGGGAAGATCCCACATGCCATGGAGCAACTGGGCCCGTGAGCCACAATTACTGAGCCTGCGCGTCTGGAGCCTGTGCTCCGCAACAACAGAGGCCGTAATAGTGAGAGGCCTGCGCACCGCGATGAAGCGTGACCCCCACTTGCCACAACTAGAGAAAGCCCATGCACAGAAATGAAGACCCAACACAGCCATAAATAAATAGATAAATAAATACATTGTGTATTATTAAAAAAAAACATGATATTTATTATGTATATTTATTATATAAGGAATCATATTTCACATATATTTGTGTATTAAGGTATTATGGGAGCACAGTGGAGAAAAGCAGTCAACTTGTACACACATTCAGAGGACAGAGGCTGAGAGCAGAGTCCTAAAAATATATCAAAGAAAGAGAACTTCCCATTCCCCACCCTGAATTCTGAATGCATTACTATGAATTAATTACAATTGATCTTTTTAAAACTGTATTTCCTAATTTATACTGCTCCAAAAAGACACAAATGAAAAAGGAAAATTATTTTACTTATAATTCTGCATTATAAGTGGAACAGTTATGTGCTTCCAAATGTCTAAATTTAATTACTAAATTACATATTAAATTTTTGCTATTTGTACTTTTGTACGTGCTCATACTATGTAAGAGTTGGTTTTTCTATTTAAATGTTTTTAAATATAGCCTATTCATATTATAAGTAAATCTCACAACTTTAAAAATAATTCCAATTCTTATAGATAATGTTTACTTTTAGCAAAAACTAAGGTTATTTACATTTATCTTTTTGTAAATCTAAACTGATATCTCCTTGTGTATGTATAGTAATCTACAATTTTTATGTAAAGGTGACTCTTGACACCCCTTATGTTGAAATTTAGATTTACAATTCTTTGGGAGAATTTATTGTTATTACAATGAAAGTTTTACTTGAGAATTGGAAATAGACTGTATTTTTTTTGTTTGATCATAAATGGTGGTGAATTCAACAGTTAACCATAAACAGTTGACATCCAATATTGAACTGAACCTTTTCTGCATTATTCACCAACAAAATGAATGAAATACAAAATATCAAAATATATTGGAAGAACCTAGGCTAATGTCTACATTTGTAAACATACGAGGTATCTATCTCTATATTTTAGGAAATAATTATAACTTTCATTTTGTTTGGTATAGCTAAATCCAACAACTGTTCAAGAGCATCACAAGCATTTACATCTTAAAGTATTTGAATTCTCTTTGCAATGGATTTTTTTTTCCAGAGAAAAATGGGAATAAAAACTTTCCCATGATATAACTTATTTGTTTAAAAGTCCAATACAAATATTTTGCATGGCAAAAGTCAATGTATAAAGTACTTTTAACTTGTTTCATAAATAACTTCTCCAAATTTAGGCAGCCATCATTTCTCATGCTTATGGCAGTAAAAGCATGGATTTTTCTCATTCATTTGTACCAAAGGTACCTAGGATAAAAATGATTCTAAAACTTCCAGACGTTTTGTCTGGATTAATGGATTGAAATTAAGTAAACAAAGATTTTCACATTTTGTGAGAAATAAGATAAATTTTTATAGAAACAATCAGAAATAAGTTTTTAATGAATTTTGTAGTAAAATTTAATATGTCAGGCCACACAGGGATATTTTCAAAACCTGTATAAGTGTTAATATTTGCTGATATAATTCTTCTTATTAAACATCCTCATTATTTATTTGCTCAGAAATATATTCACGTTGGATGCTGCAGAAAATCTCTGCCATTATTTCAAGAAATTGATGACACTTAGTAATGATTGTCGATATGCACATGAACATGGGGATGTAAGTATCAGCAAGAGAGAGGAATCAGAAGCCCAGAAAAATCATTTGCCTCATGCAAGCAGTGACAGCATACTGCAAAACAGAGTCCTTTACTCTTATGCAAATGAACATAAACTGGACTCACCAGGTATTTCTGAGAAATGGATGGACTCTGGCTCTAGTCATTCCTCACTAACCAACCCCTCCTTATGTGAAGATACTAAAGGAAGAAATCAGGAAAAAATAGTAGGCCAGAAAAGAGAAGACAGCAAGGCAAGCAGTTTCCCCGCCAAAAGAATACCATTCATGGAAACAGTAATGACAAGATCTCTATTGAAGAACTGCCAGAATACTGAACATCATGAAAAAATGTAAGATTTATAGATCATTTATCTATAAAGTATTTTATTACTTTATTAATATTACTTATTAAGTAATATTAATTTTTATAATTAATAATTATTACTTAATTTTATAATTGATTTTATAATTAATAATTAAGTAATAATTGATAAGTAATATTATTATTAAGTAATATTATTAAGTAATAAAGTATTTTATTACTTTTTATGGATAATCTTAGTCATTGGTACCAAATAATAATTTGGTAAAGGATTTCAATCACTATTATATTTCATGTTAATTACCTTATGTTTTTATGATATGCACAAATTATTAATTACAGTGCAGATCCATTTGGTTGAAATTTGGCAGGTTCTGATTTAATTAACTAGTATTATTTAATTTAAAATGAGTGTGAAATTATTTTTTCTGCCTTCTAATCTCTAAATAATTAAAATGAATTTTTAAGAAGAAATAAAATAATCCCATTATTCTTAAAATACTATAAAGACCTCTCACATGAGGGTCTTATGACATGCTTCCAGGGAAAGTCAGAAAATCCTTCCTGCACATGCCTTTTCTCAAATTCCTTGAGCTTAAAATATTCAGCATGCCAGGTTACATTGGTATATTTTGGGATAGTATTAGTCAGGGTACCCTAGATATTGCCTATTTGAATCCCGTTAGCTCTAAATGCTCCAGACATTCCCTACTGAAATTTCAGATAAACAACATTTAGAACTTTTTAATTCATGATAAATAAAATAGCCAAATGATAATAATAAGGAAGGATGAGGAACTGAAAATATAGACAAACCAAAGACCTAAAGAATAAAAGGAAAAGAAAATGTATACCCACTTGCTGAACCTTTCCATTCAGTGTTTCAGAAAGATTCACTGTCAGTTGTGTAGGCGTTTCCTAAGCATAATTTACATGTGTTCCTATGCTAAGTGTATTTTTATCATCATTATTTTTACTAGATAAAAGATGATGATGATGATAGTGGTAATACGAGCTGTTTTTCCCAATATGGAGAGCACCTTATATTTAGGAAGCCCTAAAGTCAGCTTCTTTACCTGCTCTCACGGCTTTCTGCGTGGTGGAAAGCATCCTGTTGTTAGTGTCACTGAGGAAAATATCCCTCATCTACCTTTTTATTTCCTTCCTCGGGAAATTTTGCTGTTAGTGAGCTGAGGAATTCAAGCACTAAATGACTGGTCAGCTTTACAAGAAATTCACAGTTACAGTCAGTGAAACTTGTATGTATCTGTAGAGAAATATAAGATGCTGTCTCAGGTTAAATGTGTTTTCTTACAGACCTTTCATTCTTTACCAGCTATGATTTGCAAATATGTTTTCAGATCTTTTTCTTTATCACCCAAATACATATTATAGTGTCTTAAATTCCTTAACTCTTTTTTTATTTAAAAAAAAATTTTTATTTTATATTGGAGCATAGCTGATTTAAAATGTTGTGTTAGTTTCAGGTGTACAGCAAAGTGATTCAGTTATACATATATCTGTTCTTTTTCAAATTCTTTAACTCATTTTTGTTCAAAAGATGAAGGAATGAATTAATGGTTGAATGACCAAATGTGAATTAATTCCATAGCAAAGTTTATTAAGTTCTATTTACCCTAGGAGGAGGAAATGATTTGTTGAAGCATGATTTTTTTTTCCTATAAGAAGTACGAGTAGATTATCTTAAGCCAGAAAAAAATTTTATCCACTAACTTCAATTCATAGCAAAATAGATTGAAGGCTTCCACAAGCTTTAGGTAAAATGGTGATGATGATGATGACAATATTAATAACAACAGAAAATGGTTACATCATTCCTTTCTAATTTCCCATAAATATATTTCTATAAGAAAAAATATATATAAAGTGATGTCTGGCAGTTTATCACTTAATTCCATTTTGCCTTAAACTCACTAGTATGAGGAATGAAAAAATTTCTTTGGGCTTGGCAATTATAAAATTATTGAAAACTTTTTCAAGGGAGCCTGGAAAAGGTGAATATACATGAATCACTTCTCCTTGATATGCCTTTTAAAACTAAACCCAAAGATTTGAAGAACAATTAAGCCAGTAGTTAGCACTTTGACTATACCTTGTACCTTGATAATATTTCTGCAATAATCTATGTGGGAAAGGAAAACATATCCAATGATGAAGAATTAAATGATTAAGCAAGCTGAGAACCCACTTACAATCAATGTACATTATTATTCAAATTTTGGTAATGTTGCTGGGCAGCTTATGGGGATGTGGGAAAAACACAGTGTTGATTGATTCAGTGCCAGAAATTGGTAAATAGATGTAGGCTGGAAAAAATGTTAGCATTTACTACTGGGCTTATAAGAGAATGATTTAAGTATTTGTCCATGGGCAGATAGGAAAGTGAAGACCTGATGGGTCCCTTCTCTTAGAGAGAAGGGGGGCTCTTCTTCCTCTCAAAACTTAGTCTCTCTGCTGTGAACAGGATCCCATCCTCTCTTGCCAACTGACTCCTATATTTTTCCCCCTTTTGCATCATCATTTCCCCCCCTTTCTACTGGTTCAGCATCCTCGCTATCATACAAAATCTCGATAATATTTTCCTCCTTAAAAGAAACAAAAATCCCTAGTACTCATATCCCCTCTCTAAGTTACTGGCCCATTTCTCTCCTTCAGATTTTAAGGTTTCCGTATTATTTTTACTTCTATGACTATAGTTAAATAAAAGAATGGGTCTTATTTTTAAATAATACTTTATATAGTCTATGTTTACAAATAAATATAGCTTATGAGGACCTCTTAACTACAACTGTATATTTATGGGTACTAAAAATATTTTTTTTTCTCCTCTTAATAGTATGGCAGCTATGGTAATTCAGGCATGCTGGCGTGGTTACACTGTGCGCAGACAGATTCATTTCTCTATAAAGCTACATCCTGCTGCAATAGGACCCCTGACATCCCAGTCAAATTCCTGCATTGAAAACCAAATTATTTTAAAGAAAGAAGAAATTAAAAATACTGTGAACATCCAAGAACAGAGGGAGAAGGCTGCTATTCTTATTCAGGTTACTTTTAATCTTTGGCTGAAATAATTAATTATGAGAGATGTATTAGTTATTTTTCACTGGGTTATTCTGTATAACAGGCAATCCCTGAATCTTAGCCATTTACAAATACATGGATTTATTTCTTATTCACGTGACATGTAGGCTGCCGGTTAGCCGCAGGTTGGCTTTGCTTCTGCTGAGTATCTAGGCTTAAGGAGTAGTCTGTAATTTGTAAATACTGTTCTTATGACTGAGGGTCAAGCTGAACCACACAATCATATTAAAACTTCTGCTTAGATGTGGCATTTGCCACATATGCTAACATTTGATTAGTCAAAGCAGGTCTCTCTTGGCCTAGTCTATAGCTATTTCTAGAAGCATGTTTAAAAATCTACTAAAATAATTGTTAAAGTCCTTCAAATATCCATTTAACATAAAAATTCAGAACCTCACCAAGATCAGATTTCAAAATGAAGTTCAATCTGATCACATTTATCCTTTTATTTATTCACTGATCAAATAATTTTTAGAACATACTGTTTGTCAAGCACTATTTTAGGTTCAAGAAATTTAACTAGGAACAAAGCATGCAAGATCTCTTCCCTCATGGAGTATATGTCCTGGTGGGATAAATAAATACATAAAATAAAGTCTGGAAATTCATGGTACTACACCTGAATTGAATGATAGTAACTAAAAAAAAAATGTAGTGTTTCCCTTTATTCATTCATTTAGTAACTATTACTTGGCACAAAAATTTTACTAGCTTACATTCTGTTGGGATGTGCAGATAAATAAGGTAAGTATGTTAGATTGTGATAAGTACTAAGGGGAAAAATAAATCAGGAAAAGCAGAATAGGAGTATCTAAGGAAAATTAATCATTTTAGACAAGATGGATGTGGAAGACCAGGAAAGGTGACATTGCAGCAGGAGATAAGCCATTGGGTATCTCGGGGAAGAATATTCCAGGCAGAGGAATATCAGATTCAAAGGCACTGATTTAGGAGCATACCCACAGTGTTTATAGAGCAGTAAGGAACAGTGTGACTGAAGAGGGGTGAAGGGGAGAAGAGTAGGACTTATAAATCCTAAATCATTGTAAAGACTTTGGCTTTTACTCTGAATGACATGGGAGGATATTACAGGAATCTGAGCAAAGGACTGCATTACCAAGTTTCCTTTATGTTGTGATTATAATATAGGAAGGCAATAGTAGGAGCAGCAAAATCGGGAGGCTACTGCAGTAACCCAAAGTGTAGATTTTGGTAGCATGGACCAGAGTATTGCAGAAGAAGTGGTAAGAAAATCACATTCCCGCATATATGTTGATTTATCTTGAGGGTATACGTATATACTTTGAAGGTAGACCTGATGATATTAGTATATGGGGATGTGGTCTTTGAAAGACAGAGAGGAGTCAGGGATGCCTATAAGGTATTGGCATAAGCAACTGGAAAAATAGCCTTAAAATTAAGTTTCTGGGTTTTGTTATTAAAGCCATAGTTTTTCAAGAGAATTATCTTTGCTATGGTTCTAATGAATGTATTTAGTATTTCAGTTGACTTAATTTGTCTGGACTGTATTCCTAAGGGCAATGCATAGACAAAGCTGTTACTGATGCCTGAATGGGTTGGGAGTGGAGGGAGGTCAGTGGATTCAAGGAAACTCTGAGGAAAAGAAAGGAACCTCAGTTACTGTCTCAAAATACTGTTCTGCTGCATGAGGAATGAAAATGTCATGCAGTCCAAACTTCCTCCTGTCATGAGTGGATGAGCAATACATTTTTCAGCATTGATGGTAAATAGATATTAAACTTTTGCTTCATTCTATTCAATAAAAAGTTCATTACTTTATGAAATAGTCTAGCTCAGTGACATATATCTGTTGAATGTCCTTTTGTTAAGTTTGTCTCTGTAAAAAATGTAAGCATAATTCAGCCTTCCTTTGCAACTTAGAACAAGTCTCTTCTGAGGTACATCATGGTATTTTACTTAAAATCACTGAAGTCAACTCAACTTCATTTTCTCTTCTCCTGAGTACAATCTAGTTTCTTAAACTATTCATCTTAAAAATATGACTTCTAGACTGTCTCCATCCTGGAGAGCAGAGCATGATATGGTAGAAAGAGCCCAGGCTTTAGAAGGAGCAAAATGAAGATTTCATGGAGGATGTGGTGGAGACTGCTCTGTGCTCACCAAAACCCACATTCTTTCTGGGCCAGCCTAGATATTCCAGCTTTCCTTGCACTTTTTAGCATGGCCCTTTTTTCTGAGTAAATGAAAAATATGTGCACCACTTCATGTCTGGCCCATAAAACCTCCCACAAACATTCTTTCATATTCTTTTCCCTTTCTGGTTGGCTGAAGTGAAGACAGCCTTTAGGGCATCCTTGGATGCTGTCTCTTGGGATTGCAGAGTTGCAAAGCCTGGATATCTGAATCACTTTATGTTAAACTGCCGCCAGTCGTCTTGTTTTCACTCTCAATGCTTGTTATGTGATCGTGAAATAAATTAGTTTTGAATTATTGTACATTTCTGGATATATTTTTATAGCGCTTAGCTTACCCTAACTAATATAAAGGATATAAGATACAGCTTGAGAAATAGGGCTCAATGTAAATATGTAAGAGAATGGAATTCCAGGTAAAAAAGATAGTAGGAGTAGAAGAACATAGGATTTCATATTACTGGAATAATAAGTTATAGTACAGCTAGACTACTGTAAGGACTAGAATATTAAGAGAATATAGGAGAAACATGGGCAGAGATGTGTGAACAATTTTAGCAAGAAACAAGTGTATGGTATGAGTATGTTCTGGGATTGGGAGTTGATGGTAGTTAGAGAAGAAAAAGATGTCAGATATGTCTAATATAGATAGGACTCTGACCAGGGAATTGATTTGAATGTGTGAGAAAGAGGAATTAATCATAGATGGATGGCTGGGAGAAAAATTGAAACCTTGACATGAATAAATAACTTAGAAGAAGAATCTGAACATTACTTATTACACATTTATATTACCTTTATTTCCCATAAACTGAACAGAGGTGGCTGGGACTTTAATTCCTGACCCTACACAGATTCATGAGGGAGGTATCTATACATGTCACACCAGAAAGATATATACTGTGTATTACAGTTTAGAGCTTTGCAGAAGTCTTATCCCTGATAAGTTAGGCTGGATCCATTGTGAGCCATGATGAGTCAGTCCTTTTGCTCTTGTCGTTGAAGGTCTGTATTAAAGAATTCCCTTTATACTCTCTTTTCCCTAGGTCTGCACCTAATCTTGATATCTTATAATTACACTGGTGTAAGAAAAAGGGGGGTGGGGTGGAGGAGGGATAACTGAGGAAGAGAAGATGACCTAGCAAAAAAGAATCAAGGGAAGGAAAGCATGTTTCCCTAATGTTTAGAAACTTGTTAGGACAGGGCTGGGGAAGAAAGGATATGAAGGGTACCTCCCTAGCAGGAATAAGTCACAGGCCCATTTGCCATGTTAGAGAGAAAGCATTTTGAAAGGTAGCAAGGAGCCAAGGGAGCATAAATACTGGATAAAGGAATCAAAAAAGAGAGGAGTTAAAAAAAAAAAATTCCAAAATGAAGGGTGCTGTTGACTGAATGTTTACATTCTCCACAACATTTATATGTTGAAACTTAATCCCCAATTTGATGATATTTGGAGGTGGGGCCTTTTGGAGGTGAATATGTCATGATGGTGGAGCCCCCATGAATGGGATTAGTGCCCTTATAGAAGAGACCCCTGAGAGCTCTCTAGTTCCTTCTACCATGTGAGTACACAGTGAGAAGACAGCCATCTATGAACCAGGAACCTTGCTCTCACCAGACAATAAATCTGTCAATGACTTGGTCTTAGACTCCTTAGCCTCCTCCAGAACTGGGAGAAATAAACGTTTGTTGTTTAAGCCACCAAGTCTATGGTATTTTTGTTATTGCAGCCCAAACAAACCAAGACAAAAGGGGGAAAAGAAAAATAGTTTGTTTTCCTCTAAGGTAGCTAGCTTGCATATGCCACTCACCCACAGTACATGACATACCCAGGGCTGTAATAACAACCCAGCTACATGAGACTAATAAAGTGGGCAAAGAGCTTTATTATGGTACTCTTTGATGGTACTCTCCATAATGGGTAAGTTAAAAAGAGGAAGGCCACTTTCTCAGGCAATACTTTTAATAATGTTCCTCATCACACAAAGACGTCCTCTCTTCTGTTTCTACCATTTAATACTGTTCAAGTTCTTGATTCATATCGACATCCTTTCTCCTCAGAAAGAGTTTTGAACTCTCTTGGGAAGTTATTTATTCATAGCAAGTTACAAAATAATGGAATACTATTTCTATACTGAAAATCATTTTTAGAGACAAAACTGGTTAAAATTTAGTTATAGTTTTTGAGCTTTATGTGATGTTTAATATCACACTATTTTCTTATTTGATAAACTAAGAAGTAAATAGAATTGTTAAAAACAAAGGGACAAGGAAATTGGGAAAATAATATTTAATGTGTGTCTAGTATGTGACAATCATGTGTTCATCACTGTATATAAATGTATATACATTTATCCTACTCCCTTCCCTGCCTTTGAGTCTATGCCAAAGGCAAGTGATGGTGGCGGACTCCCTTGCTATAGTCTGTTTTTTCTCATTTGTGCAGCCCTTGATTGTTTCCACTATGTATGTGCATGTGTGCACACACACGTACACAAACACACACACACATGCCCAATTAGAAGTTGGCCATCTTATGTGATTGGTTTGGAAAGCATATTTGCCTATCTCTGGTTGGTCCAATTGGTCCTGAGTTAGAAGTAGGGACAAAAAATAGAGAAGCTAGCAGTCATTGATCAAGTCTTAACCATTCTTGGCTAATTGTTGCAGAGGTTGTGTTTTGGCTTCCTAGGCTGATTGACAGATTGTGTGTGACTTCTTTTGTCATATATGTTCTGACCATTATATGTTTGTATATTTCTCTTCTCAATATATATATTTTTCAGAATAACAATACCAGTATTATTGCTTGCAGTATGGTTACTAAAACATATTTAAGGTAACTTTTGTAGTTAAATTTATTTTTTGATTGTATTTCACTAGGAATGTAGTCAAATAAATCTATTTTAAAGTCACTTTAAATACCTTCTGTGTGGTTATGCCCGTAGCACAAAATATATTTTTACATTTTTGGGGGGAGTTTCTTTTACTTCCTATTTATTTGTTTTTACAATTTTATTAAGCATGTGCACAGTTCCAAAATCAAATCTAAGCAAGGTGTATATTCAGAGACATCTGGCTTCTACTGTTTTCTATCTCTATAGGTAATAATTTTTAAAATTAATTTTATGCTTTATGCTTTCACTTTGTAAATATTAGCAACCACATATATTTAAATACATAAGTTTATATAATGTATATTGTTTATTATATATTTTATATGGATTTTCATAGATAAATGGAGGCATGCAATACACATTTCTGCCTGTGTTTTACACTTACTATATATCCTGGAGCTTACTCCCTAGCAGTGTATACAGATACTAATTTTTTAAAAACTCCAGTGTTCTTGGAATTATGGTTAGGAAAGCTCCAAGATTCCTCCAAGATTATTGAGGAATCTGAATGTTTTTAATTCTATTATTATGTGCTTGGTTTATTTAAAGATGAAATTAGTTAATTGTTATGGACCAGGATACTAAGTCTCTAATAATGGCCATTTATATATGTTGAAGTTTTCCTAAATGAGTGTTAGTTTATTTTATACATAATCATTTGAAAATTAGCAAAATTGGTTTTCCTCTGTATCTCTTTATACTTAATTTAGAATGGGTCCCAGAGGAATTGTCAGATAATTGATTGGTTGACCTACATGTGCAGTTGAGGGAGTTTTAAAGATTCTTTTCTGCTTACCACAAGGAAAATCTCCTGAGATTCAGAGCTTTAGACACAAGCAGTCATTTAATTTATCTTCCAGTTTTAAATGTCACATAAAGTTCAAAAAACAGATTATTGAGCCATTAAACTAAGGTCTAAGATGTTTTATCTTCCTAATGGGATAACACAGAGAATCTGGTTTGGAGTTTGATCTATAACCTTGTATAACATGCTTTAAATTTTTGTTTAGGCAGTTTGGAAGGGCTTTCTTTTGCGAAAGAAACTGACAACAGCTCTAGAGGCTATTAAGAATGAAGAATCTGAAGAAGAATACGAAGAAATAGATTTAGAAGATTTTACATTTGATGAAGTAAGTGCCAACTACAACATATAGATATTGGTCTTAAAATATTTTAGTATACTATTTTGGAGCTAAACCTTTTTCTAAGGTTTTCATCCTTTTAACACTGTGTTATAGATTTTTTTTCAAGTTGCACTTGAAAAAGTATGCTTCTAATTTTTTGACATCTTCATTTATGATACAAACTTGTACAGTGTGTAAATGTGGTCATGGAATATTTACAAGAATTCGTGTGTATTCTTCAACCAGATTTACACAATGTTTTATCAATTATTCTTCATTAAATATAACTCTGAGCTTATTTATGCCCTGTTCAACAAATTTTAGTAGCTCTTTGTGGCCTAGCAAAATGAGGACAGCCTCCTTAAATTGTTATTCAAGTATTCAACAATAAGACAGCAAACTCTACAGACATATTTACCACTTCCCACCTGTGGCGTCCACATGCTCTAACCACGTTGAGCACCTTCTTACCATACCTTTTACGTCCTTAGTCTTGCTTATTCTGTTTCCTCTTCTCTAGACAGTTAAACCCACGTAACTATCACGAAGATTAAGGTAGAGGACATATGACTATCCCCAGAAGACTTCTCGTACCTTCATAGTATTCATACCTCCATCATCATAGATTAGTTTTGCCTATTTCTGAACTTCCAAATAAGTGGAATCATCCAATATGTACTCTTTTTTCATATAATATTATGTCTGTGAGATATACCTATGTGGTTGAGTGTAGCTGTATATATACCATTCTTTTCAATATACTACTTTTAATCTATGATTTGAATATACCAATTTTTAAAAGTCTGTTCTACTTTTGGTGGATTATTTGTTACTGAGTTATTTCTAGTGTTGCCTACTATGACTGAAGACGCTATGAACATTCTTTTTTTTTTTTTAATAAATGTATTTATTTATTTATTTTTGGCTGCATTGGGTCTTCATTGCTGTGCGTGGGTTTTCTCTAGTTGAGTCAAGTGGGGGCCACTCTTTGCTGTGGTGCGCGGGCTTCGCACTGCGGTGGCTTCTTGTCGCAGAGCACAGGCTCTAGGTGTGCGGGCTTCAGTAGTTGCAGCACGTGGGCTCAGGTAGTTGTGGCTCACGGGCTCTAGAGCGCAGGCTCAGTCATTGCAGTTCAAGGGCATAGTTGCTCTGAGGCATGTGGTATTTTCCTAGACCCCGGGGATCGAACCCCGGGGTATGTGGTATTTTCCTAGACCCCGGGGATCGAACCCGTGTGGCAGGCGGATTCTTAACCACTGCGCCACCAGGGAAGGCCAGCTATGAACATTCTTGTACATGCTTTTTGATGTGCATGTTCACATTTCTTTTGGGAACTGAATTTCTCAGTCATAACATTTACCTATATTTAGTAGCTAACGCCTAACAGTATTCCAAAGTGATTGTATCAATTTACAGTCCTATCAGCAGAATATGAGAGTTTCAGAGGAGATTTATCCTCACCAACACTTTGTATTTTCATGTCTTTTTTTCCCCCCCAATCCAGTAGGTTTGTAGTGGTATCTAGTTGTTTTAATTTCCATTTCTCTCATAACTAATAATGTTGAATACGTTTTCGTATGCTTACTGGCCATTTGGATATCTACTTTTATGACATGATCAAGTGTTTGTGCTTTCTTTTAAACTTTAATTTTATTTATTTTTTTTATACAGCAGGTTCTTATTAGTCATCAATTTTATACACATCAGTGTATACATGTCAATCCCAACCGCCCAATTCATCACACCACCACCCCCGCCCCACTCTCCCACTACTTTCCCCCCTTGGTATCCATACGTTTGTTCTCTGAATCTCTGTCTCAAATTCTGCCCTGCAAACTGGTTCATCTGTACCATTTTTCTAGGTTCCACATATAAGTGTTAATATACGATACTTGTTTTTCTCTTTCTGACTTACTTCATTCTGTATGACAGTCTCTAGATCCATCCACATCTCTACAAATGACTCAGTTTCATTCCTTTTTATGGCTGAGTAACACTCCATCATATATATGTACCACGTCTTCTTTATCCATTCATCTGTCAATGGGCATTTAGGTTGTTTCCATGTCCTGACTATTGTGAATAGTGCTGCAATGAACATAGGAGTGCATGTGTCTTTTTGAATTACGGTTTTCTCTGGGTATATGCCCAGTAGTGGGATTGTTGGGTCATATGGTAATTCTATTTTTAGTTTTTTAAGGAACCTCCATACTGTTCTCCATAGCGGCTGTATCAGTTTACATTCCCACCAACAGTGCAAGAGGGTTCCCTTTTCTTCACACCCTCTCCAGCATTTGTTGTTTATAGATTTTCTGATGATCCCCATTCGAACTGGTGTGAGGTGATTCCTCATTGTAGTTTTGATTTGCATTTCTCTAATAATTAGTGATGTTGAGCAGCTTTTCATGTGCTTCTTGACCATCTGTATGTCTTCTTTGGAGAAATTTCTACTTAGGTCTTCTGCCCATTTTTGGATTGGGTTGTTTGTTTCTTTAATATTGAGCTGCATGAGCTGTTTATATATTTTGGAGATTAATCCTTTGTCCGTTGATTCGTTTGCAAATATTTTCTCCCATTCTGAGGCTGTCTTTTTGTCTAGTTTATGGTTTCCTTTGCTGTTCAAAAGCTTTTAAGTTTCATTAGGTCCCATTTGTTTATTTTTGTTTTTATTTCCATTAATCTGGGAGGTAGACCAAAAAAGATTTTGCTGTGATTTATATCAAAGAGTGTTCTTCCTGCGTTTTCCTCTAAGAATTTTATAGTGTCCGGTCTTACATTTAGATCTCTAATCAATGTTGAGTTTATTTTTGTGTATGGTGTTAGGGAGTGTTCTAATTCCATTCTTTTACATGTAGCTGTCCAGTTCTCCCAGCACCACTTATTGAAGAGACTGTCTTTTCTCCATTGTATATCCTTGCCTCCTTTGTCATAGATTAGTTGACCATAGGTGCATGGGTTTATATCTGGGCTTTCTATGCTATTCCATTGATCTATATTTCTGTTTTTGTGCCAGTACGACATTGTCTCGATTACTGTAGCTTTGTAGTATAGTCTGAAGTCAGGGAGTCTGATTCCTCCCACTTCATTTTTTTTCCCTGAAGACTGCTTTGGCTATTCGGGGTCTTTTGTGTCTCCAAACAAATTTTAAGATTTTTTTTGTTCTATTTCTGTAAAAAATGCCATTGGTAATTTGATAGGGATTGCATTGAATCTGTAGATTGCTTTGGGTAGTATAGTTAATTTCACAATATTGATTCTTCCAATCCAAGAACATGGTATATCTCTCCATCTGTTGGTATTATCTTTAATTTCTTTCATCAGTGTTTTATAGTTTTCTGCATACAGGTCTTTTGTCTCCCTAGGTAGGTTTATTCCTAAGTATTTCATTCTTTTTGTTGCAGTGGTAAATGGGAGTGTTTCCTTAATTTCTCTTTCAGATTTTTCATCATTACTGTATAGGAATGCAAGAGATTTCTATGCATTAATTTTGTATCCTGCAACCAAATTCATTGTTTAGCTCTAGTAGTTTTCTGGTGGCATCTTTAGTATCCTGTCATCTGCAAAGAGTGACAATTTTACTTCTTCTTTTCCAGTTTGTATTCCTTTTATTTCTTTATCTTCTCTGATTGCCGTGGCTATGACTTCCAAAACTATGTTGAATAGTAGTGGTGAGTGTAGACATCCTTGTCTTGTTCCTGATCTTAGAGGAAATGCTTTCAGTTTTTCACCATTGAGAATGATGCTTGCTGTGGGTTTGTCATATATGGCCTTTATTATGTTGAGGGAGGTTTCCTCTATGCCCACTTTCTGGAGAGTTTTTATCATAAATTGGTGTTGAATTTTGTCAAAAGCTTTTTCTGCATCTATTGAGATGATCATATGGTTTTTCTTCTTCAATTTGTTAATATGGTGTATCACGTTGATTGATTGGTATATATTGAAGAATCCTTGCATTCCTGGGATAAATCCCACTTGATCATGGTGTATGATCCTTTTAATGTGTTGTTGAGTTCTGTTTGCTAGTATTTTGTTAAGGATTTTTGCATCTATATTCATCAGTGATATTGGCATGTAATTTTCTTTTTTTGTAGTTTCTTTGTCTGGTTTTGGTATCAGGGTAATGGTGGCCTCATAGAATGAGCTTGGGAGTGTTCCTTCCTCTGCAGTTTTTTCTAAGAGTTTGAGAAGGATGGGTGTTAGCTCTTCTCTAAATGTCTGATAGAATGTACCTGTGAAGCCATCTGGTCCTGGACTTTTGTTTGTTGGAAGATTTTTCATCACAGTTTCAATTTCATTACTTGTGATTGGTCTGTCCATATTTTCTGTTTCTTCCTGGTTCAGTCTTGGAAGGTTATACCTTTCTAAGCATTTGTCCATTTCTTCCAGGTTGTCCATTTTATTGGCTTAGAGTTGCTTGTAGTAGTCTCATAGGATGCTTTGTATTTCTGTGGTGTCTGTTGTAACTTCTCCCTTTTCATTTCTAATTTTGATTTGAGTTCTCTCACTCTTTTTCTTGATGAGTCTGGCTAATGGTTTATCAATTTTGTTTATCTTCTCAAAGAACCAGCTTTTAGTTTTGTTGATATTTGCTCTTGTTTTCTTTGTTTCTATTTCATTTATTTCTGCTCTGATCTATATGATTTCTTTCCTTCTGCTAACTTTGGGTTTTGTGTTTTCTTCTTTCTCTAGTTCCTGTAGATGTAAGGTTAGATTGTTTATTTGAAGTTTTTCTTGTTTATTGAGGTAGGATTGTATAGCTATAAACTTCCCTCTTAGGACTGCTTTTGCTGCATCCCATAGGTTTTGGTTCGTCGAGTATTCATTTTCATTTGTCTCCACGTATGTTTTGATTTCCTGTTTGATTTCTTCAGTGATCTCTTGATTATTTAGTAACGTATTGTTTAGCCTCCTTGTATTTGTGTTTTTTACGTTTTTTTCCCTGTAATTGAGCTCTAATCTCATAGCGTTGTGGTCAGAGAAGATGCTTGATATGATTTCAATTTTCTTAAATTTACTGAGGCTTGATATGTGACCCATGGTGTGATCTATCCTGGAGAATGTTCTGTGAGCACTTGAGAAGAAAGTGTAATCTGCTGTTTTTGGATGGAATGTTCTGTAAATATCAATTAAATCTATCTGGTCTATTGTGTCATTTAAAGCTTCTGTTTCCTTTTTTATTTTCATTTTGGATGATCTGTCCATTGGTGTAAGTGAGGTGTTAAAGTCCCCCACTATTATTGTGTTACTGTTGATTTCCTCTTTTATAGCTGTTAGCAGTTGCCTTATGTATTGAGGTGCTCCTATGTTGGGTGCATATATATTTATAATTGTTATATCTTCTTCTTGGATTGGTCCCTTGATCATTATGTAATGTCCTTCCTTGTCTCTTGTAACAGTCTTTATCTTAAAGTCTATTTTCTCTGATATGAGTATTGCTACTCCAGCTTTCTTTTGATTTCCATTTGCATGGAATATATTTTTCCATCTCCTCACTTTCAGTCTGTATGTGTTCCTAGGTCTGAAGTGGGTCTCTTGTAGACAGCATATATATGGGTCTTGTTTTTGTATCCATTCAGCAAGTGTATGTCTTTTGGTTGGATCATTTAATCCTTTCACGTTTAAGGTAATTATCGATATGTATGTTCCTATGACCATTTTCTTAATTATTATGGGTTTTTTTTGTAGGTCCTTTTCTTCTGTTTTTCCCACTTAGATAAATTCCTTTAGCATTTGTTGTAGAGCTGGTTTGGTGGTGCTGAATTCTCTTAGCTTTTGCTTGTCTGTAAAGCTTTTAATTTCTCCATCGAATCTGAATGAGATCCTTGATGGGTAGAGGAATCTTGGTTTTAGGTTCCTCCCTTTCATCACTTTAAGTATATCATGCCACTCCCTTCTGGCTTGTAGAGTTTCTGTTGAGAAATCAGCTGTTAACCTTATGGGAGTTCCCTTGTATGTTATTTGTCATTTTTCCTTTGCTGCTTTCAATAATTTTTCTTTGTCTTTAATTTTTGCCAATTTGATTACTGTGTGTCTCGGCATATTTCTCCTTGGTTTTATTCTGTATGGGACTCGCTGCGCTTCCTGGACTTGGGTGGCTCTTTCCTTTCCCATGTTAGGGGAGTTTTCGACTGTAGTCTCTTCAAATATTTTCTCTGGTCCTTTCTCTCTCTCTTCTCCTTCTGGGACCCCTATAATGTGAATGTAGTTGTGTTTAATGTTGTCCCAGAGGTCTCTTAGGCTGTCTTCATTTCTTTTCATTCTTTTTTCTTTATTCTCTTCCGCAGCAGTGAATTTCACCCTTCTGTCTTCCAGGTCACTTTTCCGTTCTTCTGCCTTAGTTATTCTGCTATTGATTCTTTCCAGTGTAGTTTTCATTTCAGTTATTGTATTGTTCATTTCTGTTTGTTTGTTCTTTAATTCTTCTACGTCTTTGTTAAACATTTCTTACATCTTCTTGATCTTTGCCTCCATTCTTTTTCCGAGGTTCTGGATCATCTTCACTATCATTATTCTGAATTCTTTTTTGGAAGGTTGCCTATCTCCACTTCATTATGTTGTTTTTCTGGGGTTTTATCTTGTTCCTTAATCTGGTACATAGCCCTCTACCTTTTCATCTTGTCTATCTTTCTGTGAATGTGGTCTTTGTTCCACAGGTTTCAGGATTGTAGTTCTTCTTGCTTATGCTGTCTGCCCTCTGGTGGATGAAGCCATCTAAGAGGCTTGTGTAAGTTTCTTGATCAGAGGGACTGGTCATTTGTGCATTTTTATGTAGGGTTGTACATCTCTTTTCTTATTGGCTTGTAGGAGTGCTCTATATAATCTAAATACCTCTCTGTTTTCCCATACAAATATATTCCCTAAATTCTGGGGTTTCCCTTTTTTTCTCACTTTATGGTTTAGTTTGATGAACAGAATGTTTCTGTTTTAAATTAAAAACAAAAGTTTTTAGTTGTGACATATAAGATATCTTTGCTTACTCAGGTCATTAACATTTTCTAGAAACTTTATTATCTTAACTTTCAGCATTTACGTCTGTGGTGCATCTGGAATTTAATTTTGCCTGCAGTGTGAATAAGGGGTCAATTCCCCTCCAAACATACACATTTGGTTATTTTGTTGACCCACAACCATTTGTTGTTTAGACCATACTTTTCACAATGGATTACAGTGGAGGCCTTTATTTAAATTCAGGAAGCACTGTGCGTGGGTTCTCTTAATTTTCCTCGTCATTCTGTTGTTTATTCTTATATCACTACTTCAATTTCTGTATAATTTATAATAAATTTTGTTATCTAGTCTAATAAGAGCTCCAACTTTGTTCTTCTTCAAGAAAGAACTGCTATTGCTACCGTTGATCCATTTCATTAATGTACGAATTTTAGAACCATCCTGTCAGTTTGCACAACGAATATTAGTATTTTCTCTAAGATTGCAAGAAATCTGTAAATCAATTTGGGAGAACTGATATTTTTAGAATATTACATTTTTAAATTCATGAACATAGAATATCTCATCATTTATTTAAGCCACTTAAACTCTCTGCCCATAAGAGCAGAGATTTTTTTCTTGTGCCTCTTTTTTATTTTTCTTGCTTTATTGTCCTGACTACTACCTTCAGTAAAATGTTAAATAATGGTGATTTTAGCAGGCATCTTTTCCTATCTCCTGGTCTCAGGCTGAAAGCTTTCCACGATGAAGTCAGATGTTTAATACATGTTTCTTGTAGAAACTCTATATTTGATTGAGTTACTCTCCTTAGTATCTTCTTACCTTTCCAAAAGTTTAATATGATGATGATGTTGATGATTCTATATTTGATTTGGATTTTATCAGATACCTTTTATACCTATAACATTGATTTTTAAAAATTAAACCTTGTATTCCTAGAACAAACCAACTTAACTATAATACATTATCTTTTTATATATCTCTGAATTTGATCTGCTAATATTTTGGTTAGGATTTTTGCATTTATATTCTAGATGAAGCTGTGCCCGTAAATTTTCTTTCTTGTAAAACTCTTCAGATTTTGTTATCAAAGTTGTGTTGACCTTATATTTGATTAGGAAGTGTTTCCTATGTTTGATGTAAGATTGGAAGAGTTTGATGTAAGATTGATGTTATTTGTTTCTTACAAATTTGTCTTAGCACATAACCTATTTGGGATAATATTCCATGTGCAATTGAAAGGAATGTGCATTTTGCAGGTGTTATGGTTACTAAAATCTCAGTTACTTCAAGCTTGTTAATTGTGTTTAAAAGAATCCTTATTTTTAGTGATTTGGGGAGGTTTCTATCAGTTATTGACAGAAGAATGCTACAATCTTTTCTTAAGATTGTGGGTTTCTCTAAATCAGTTTTTAGTTCTGTCAAATTTGGCCTCATACTTTGAGGATATGTTATTAGGTTATACATGTTTAGAATAGTTAAGTCATTGTATTACTGACACTTTTATAATGATAAAATTTCACTCTTTAACGCTAATTTCCCTCTTTAACTAATTGCCTTATTAGCCATTCCCTCTGATATTTTCATACTTACAGCAACTTTCTTTTGACTGGTAATTTTATAATATATGTTTTCCTAACCATTCCCATTAAACATCTTTGTTGCTTTTATATTGAAGCTGTGACTCTTATATGAGTATACAGTTGGATTTTGCTTATTTTTATATTCCATTTTGATTTTTTATTAATCAGACTTTAAATTTATTTCAATTGAGAGTATAATTAGGTTTATATATATCATCTTTCTGTTTGTGTTCCATTTGTCCTGTTAGTTCTGTGTTCCTTTTCTGCTTCTTTTTACCTTTTTTTTCCCTTTAATCAGGTATTTTTGTTTTTCCTTTTTTTCTCATGTTAGCTTGTTAATTTATGGTTACCTCTTTCTATGCACTTCATTCCTTCCTGCATTATTATGCTTCCATCATTTTCTTTTACCTTAAGGACTTTCTTTAATATATATTTTAGTTCAGGTCAGTTTTTGATTGCTTGAAAATTTCTTTTACTTAAAACTTTGAAGGTAAAGTAGGTCCAAAATCACATATGTTAGAATCCCTTACCATTTCTCATGTGTCTCTTAGACCCTTTTCTGAATTGTTTTCTTTTTTTACTTCTGTGTTTTAATTTGCATGTTTCCTACTGACCCATCTTGTAGTTCACTAATCATCTCTCTTATCTAATCATTTTTAGCCTATCTATTAAATTCCTAATTTCAGTTATTCTGTTTTTTAGTTCTGGAATTTCTACTTGATTATTTGTTGTAAATTCTAGTTATATATTGAAGTTTTCTATCATTTCCTGTATTTTCTTGAACATACTGAGTATGGTATATTCAAAGTTTTCTCAGTTAATTGCAACATCTGGATCACTTGTAGGTTTATTTCTATTGACAATTTATCTCTTGTATTGGGTTGACCAAAAAGTGCCTTCAGTTTTTAAGTAAAAATAAAGGACACATTTTTCACTTTCACCGAGAACTTTATTGAACAACGTATTCACCCTTTTGTTCCACTACCTTCTACCATTTTCCAGGCAACTTTATAATTCCATCTACCCAAAACTTTTTATCTTTTTGAGCAAAGAACTGTTCCAGGTGCCTTTTACAGTCTTCCAGGGAATTAAAATTTTTTCCATTAAGAGAATTTTGTAAAGACTGAAATAAATGGAAATGCAAAGGTGCAATGTCTGGTGAATATGGCAGATGAATCAGAACTTCCCAGCCAAGCTGTAACAGTTTTTGCCTGGTCTTCAAAGAATATGTGGTCTCACATCATTCTGATGGAAGATTATGCATTTTCTGTTGACTAATTCTGGAGGCTTTTTGTCGAGTGCTGCTTCCAGTTGGTCTAATTGTTGGAATCAATCATCTGTTTTTTTTTGAAACGAGCTCATAATAGAAGACTCCCTTCCAATCCCATCATATATGTAACATCACATTCTTTGGATGAAGACCGGCCTTTGGTGTGGTTGGTGGTAGTTCATTTTGCATGCCCCACAATCTCTTCCCTTCCACATTATTATACAGTATCCACTTTTGATCACCTGACACAATCTGTTTTAAAAATGGACCAGTTTAAGTAGAGAATCACATGCGGAAAAATGGTCAAGAAGGTTTTTTTCATTTAACTTACGTGCAACCCAAACATCAATGCTATTAACATAACCAAGCTGGTGCAAATGATTTTAAACGCTTGATTTGGATATTTTGAATTTGTTGGCCATCTCTCATGTGGTATAACATTCATTGTCCTCAATTAATGTCTTGATTTGATTGCTATCAACTTAACTGGTCTATCCAACCATGGAGCATCACCCAGGGAGAAATCTCCAGCACAAAACTTTGCAAACCACTTTTGACACATTCGATCAGTCACAACACATTCTCCATACACTACACAAATCTTTTTTTGCATTTCAGTTGTGTTTTTACCTTTCTTTAAATAATAAAGCAAAATATGCCAAAAATGTTGCTTTTTTCCATCTTCAATATTAAATGGCTACACAAAAATTCACCAATTTTGATTTTTTTTTTCTTTAATGCACGCTGAAATGACAGCTGTCACAATACTAACTGACAAAATTGTTTCGAATGAAGTTAAGACAACTAAGCACTACTAGAGCCATCTTATGGAATAAAACGAACAAACCTTTTGGCCAACTCAATATTTTGAGTCAGCCAATTCTCTTTATTAGCATTTAGTCATTGATTAAGTATCAGACATATATGTAAAAAGTATCAAGGCACTGGAAGGTGTTTTATTTCTCTAAAGAGGATTTAATTTTGTTCTGACAGGCAGATATTGTATAGACAGAGATCCTTTTGAGGCTTATTTGTAAGCTTTGTTAGGGCTGGTCTGTTTCTGGTTTCTCTTAGGGTTGAGCCAATATAATGTTTAAACTGAGAATGGGATATTTACCAGGTTACCTTCACCTTGTTTTTTCCTGAATTCTAATCCCTTTCTCCATAGCATCAAATGACTAAAGAAATTTCTTCTTAGCTTTTTAGCACACCAGCTATTCCTATTGCACTTTGAGTCTAGGTATCTCTCCAACACACATACTACTTGGAATTTGCAAACATATGAAGGGTTTATTTTATACATGACTTTGAGCTCATATTTCAGTGGTTCTCTCCTCTCAGGGATCTTGGTCCTTCAATCCTAACTGCCTTGGCATCCCTACACTTTAACCTCTGTCTCTTCATTCCAGTGAAACTGCTACAAGTAGGCCTTAGATTTCTGCTTGGCTTCTCTTTCCTGTTAATAAAATTGGGGCTTTCCCTGAGGGAAAATGTGGCAGAAAATACAGGGTTCACATCCGCATGAGACTCTACTCTCTGGGATCTTAGCTTTTTAAGTCTTGACTGCTTCAATTGTTCTTGAGTACCTTCAGCTCCTTTTTTTGGGGTGGGGGGGGTACTTGGGCGTCTCACTGTTGTGGTCTCTCCCGTTGCGGAGCACAGGTTCCAGACGCGCAGGCTCAGCGGCCATGGCTCACGGGCCCAGCCGCTCCGCAGCACGTGGGATCTTCCCGGACCGGGGCACGAACCCGTGTCCCCTGCATCGGCAGGCGGACTCTCAACCACTGCGCCAGCAGGGAAGCCCTCAGCTCCTTTTTCAATCCAATATTTATAGTTGTTCTCAGGCGAATCTTAATTCTAATTAAAGCTATACCAGAATAAAATGTCCAAAATGAAATGTTTATAAATATTTCAAGTCAGTGATTATTTTCAGTGTTTCAGACATTGTTCTCACCACAGTGAACAAAAGAGATAAAATCCCTAAGTGATCTTACATTCACTTAAGGTGACAGACAGTGAATAAATATATAAATATACAGAATACTATAAGATATTGAAAATTGCTATAAAAATTTTTATAAGGAAGGTTAAGAGATAGAGCATAGAATCTAACTGGACAATCATGGGAGGCCTACATGAGGTGAAATATTTTTATAGAGATGTGAAAATAAAGTGAAGGGATAGCCATTGGGTAATATGGTGCTGGGCTAAGTGGAGGGCAAGTATGGAAGCCTTGAAACAGGAACTTTTTTAGTATACTAAAGAAACAGAATATTTACAGTAAGTAGAACTGATTAGTTGTGGAGAATAGCCAGAGATAGGGAAGAAAAAGAAAAATGGTCAGGGAACAGTTCACATAAAGCCTGTGATATGAAGTCAAGAACTTTGAATTTTATTTCAGATGTGATAGAACATTATTATTGGGTTTTGAGCAAGGGAGTTAAATGTATTATTTGTTTTAAATGGATGAATTTGTTTGTAATACGGAGATTATAGTTTAGGGGAGCTAAGAATTAAAACTAAATACCAATTAAGAAGGTATTATTACTTTGCCTTCCTTTGACATATTTTTCACTCCTTTTTTTATGGCCATCACTTCATTTTAAAATCCTCTTACAACTTCAGATGACATAATCAAATTACAAAAGTGTCCCTATATTTTTTGTTCTTTCTTTCTCTTACTTTCATCTTTACAACTGTAAGACATATCTAACCAGGACTTCCCTTTTATCACTTATTTAGGACATAACAATAGTTGCCTTTGGTATAGTCTATACTTTTCTTTAAGATTTATCACAAGAGAGTTGTAGTGATATACATGTATTCAAACTTATATTTTCCTTCCCAGCCAACAAATACTGAATGTTTACAGTATGGTAGGTACTGTGCTTGGTGCTAGGGTAGGTACATAGACAGATATAACATGGCCCCAAGTTTAGGAGATGTCAGAAATATATTTGAATATTTTCAGCTATAAAAGAAGTAAATATAAAATTGTCTTAATAAATTAGCCTCAAACAAAAAGGCTGGATCAATCTGCCATGAAGTCTTTATATTGGTTTGTTGCCTCTCTGAAATGTCTTTTCATTTTACAAATGGTTAACCAAGGGGACACTGATAACGAAGGTCAATTTGTTTTAGTTTTTATTAAGCATAGTTTACCTTAATTTTTTAAGTGCCAAGAAATGTGAGGGATCTGAGATTGTATCCTGCATGCAGTCTAACAAGTTAGGCTGCCACACTTTCATGGATGCTGGCAGAAGAAATGAGACATTTATTACTTGTCACACCAGGCAGCAGAAGCCTCATGTTTTTATGTATTCCCTTTGCCCCCAGGTTCCATAGGCAGGAATTCCCCCTTAGGAATCCGGAAGCTTAGGAAACCCTATATTTTATAAAAGGCTGCTAGCAAACCTGTTCATCCTATGCTCCAGGGGAAGTAGTTATTTTCTCATACCAGACAGCAAACAAATTTTGCCTTCTGCTCCAGAAGGAATCACTCAAAGACTATATCTTCCAAGTCTGTTGGCTGTATTAACATCCTTGGAAAGATAGTCCAGAACAAAAGATGTCATAAGTCATGAAGGAATGTTAGAGACCTATGGAAAATTATCTCCCAGCAATATGTACCCTTCATGTGTACATGGCAAATTTTCCCACAAGTACCCACTCCAGTGGCTACTCTGAATAATCTGACAGGGCCTAGGACAAAATCCATTAGGTTATCCTCATGATGCATTTAATGAAGGATACTATCAATACCCCAGGCGTTTCCTCTTTTAAGTTTCTATATTGACCTTCCCACTAGACTTGAGGCTTTAATCCAGGTACAGCTGGAAGTGTTAGCTATTACAGACTCTTTTTGGGCCCACAAGGAGGAGGTCGAAGGCAGTTCTGCCATCTAAAACAACCCTGGCCAGTGAATTGAAGCTGACTTGAATGCTTTCCAGGACCATAATGATGTTTCCTTAAATGTTTGAAGGTGATCTATGACCAGGACACCTTCCAGGTGGCATTTGTCTACCCCATAGGATGACTGAGAATGGGAGTGGGGAAAACATCCAGGCTCCACCCTGAGGATGTGTCAGTCACGCTGCCCTGAGACATCCTATTAGGGAAAGGAAATATGTTTCATGCCCAGGAATGATTAGGAGAGAATCCAGGGTTGTCAAAATAGGACTGTATTGTCCTCCATGTATTTTTTCATAATCATTACCTAGGAAGTAGCTGCAAGAGTATGATCCCTTTCTGGGGGCAGCCACATTAACTGATCAAATTGCCTTATGTAGGTATGTGGACAGAAGGAAGTGAGAGTGGTGAAGTCAGACTATTGTTGAGTACCTTTTGTGATAAAAGGCACATAACTGTCAGGCTCCAATGGTTCAGAAAACTGAAAAATTATACAGACGTATTTCAAGGGCCACAGTTATATGGCCAAACTTAGCTGATAGATAACCTGAAGATATATCAAAAGTTGAGAATGGAGGAGAGGGTTTAGAAGGTGAGATTTGAGATTCGTAATGGGCCAAATTTCCAAACTGTAAGGATTCTGAGGTGCTACAAAAGTTATCAAGAAGTGTTAGAAAGAATTATTTTGAAAATGGCATGAGGCAACTTGGGTAGAAGAGGAGAAAAGTATCGGGGCTCAGAGTTGGGGATGGTGAAGAATAAAAACGAGACCAAGGCATGGCTTTTAGAATTTCTAAGACCTGTTCAACTCTAACTAACTTGTGGCTTATAGCAAATCTGATTCTAGTTTCATATGTCAAATGAAAGGATTATATTAGTTGGTATGAAAAATTTTGTACATACATATGCAAATGAACATGAATGTTATTCCCGGCTCTTCTGATAGCCTTATTTCCTAGTCTCTCAAAGTTGGATTATAGGATAATAATTTCTTCTCTGATCAAAAGTCAAATATATGTTTATCTGTTCAAATGTTCAATTGTGAGTGCACAGGTACAAATTTATCTAAGTTCAAGTTTATTTTTAATGTGTAAGTAAATTTGATAATAGTCTTCTAATAAACAGAAAGCTTTCCAAATTCTCAGTTGTAAGTTAACAGAAGGTTTTCTTAAGCAATAATTGAAATTTGTATAAATGTCCAGTAGTATTTTTTTAAACAGTAGTATATTTATAATCTTGGCCAATTCCTCCTGACATTTTGAGATTTTTTCCCTCAACATACTAGGTGCTGCCAAATATAGTTGATATTAATAAGCTTAAACTCATATAAATCAGTAGTCTTGGTAACATTTTTGGTTGAGATTATGTAATTACTGAAAGTATCTCTAGCATTTTATATTAAACCTTCTATTTATGTCTCTAGAAATTTCCAAGAGACAGTGGTTCTGGAATCAACTAATACAACATTGTAAAGCAACTATACTCCAAAAAAAATTAATTAAAAAAAAAAAGAATTGTTCTGGAATCTAACAAAAGTTTGTGACCTTATATTAAAAACCAAGAAAAACTATTTTCAAAGTTTTCTGCACTTTTAGATATCAATTTAAAGAACTAATTTTTTCCCTCAAACTTCATGTAGCTTTTCCAAGGAAGAAACCTCCATCATCATCTATATGATACAGCAAAGAAATCACTGTGCTTTGTGGGACCTTGTCCTGCTGCAGAAAGAAAATAGCTGGAGTCCCAGAGAGTATAAAAAGAGGTGGTTTGGCAGGGGTTTAAGAAAAAAAAGTTGTTTGTTTATATAAAAACTAGTGCATAAGTCAGACTCCTTGCCTGGCATTACTAGTCCTTTTCCACAGTCACTCCTCAGATAGCATATTACTTTTAAAATTTCTCTTCGGGGCTTCCCTGGTGGCGCAGTGGTTGGGAGTCCGCCTGCCGGTGCGGGGGGCGCGGGTTCGTGCCCCGGTCCGGGAGGATCCCACGTGCTGCGGAGTGGCTGGGCCCGTGAGTCGTGGCCGCTGAGCCTGCGTGTCCGGGGCCTGTGCTCCACAGCGGGAGGGGCCACGGCAGTGAGAGGCCCGCGTACCGCAAAAAAAAAAAAAAAAAAATGTCAGGTATATTGTGATATACTCCAGTTGGAAAAAAAAAAAAAAAAAATTATCTTCCAATTTTTTTATTGTGGGAAAGTACACATAACATAAAATTTACCATCTTAATCATTTCTAAGTGTGCATTCAGTGGTATTAAGTATATTCATAAAGTTGTGCTACCGTCACCACCATGCATATCCAGAACTCTTATCTTACAAAACTGAAACTATATACCTGTTAAACAATAACTCTTCATTCTCCCTTAATATCCTAATGTTATAAACACCTTAATTTGCATTTACACCAGCTTAACTTCAGTAGCATCCATTAATTATTCTCCTTTATAGCTACATCTCCACCCCTTTCAGTTGTTGATGTCACAAAATTGCATCTTTATACATTGTGTGCTCCAAACATAGACTAATAATTTCTCTAAATAGACTAGTATTTTAAATCATGTGGAAAAGAAAATGTGGAGTTACAAACCAAACTTTCAATAATACTAGCTTTTAAACTAAGAATTGTTTGTTTTTAAATGTATTAGTATCTTAAAAAGTGGAGTGAACAAACTGTTGTTACAATAATACTAGGTTTTATAATTTCCCATGTGGTTACTGACATCTTTATTTCTTCATATGCCTTTTAATTGCTGCCTAGTATCCTGCCACTTCAACCTGCAGAACTGTCTTTCGCATTATTTTCAGGCCAGATCTAATGGTAATGAATTCTCTCAGCTTTTGTTTATCTGGGAGTGTCTTCAGTTCTTCCTCAAATCAAAGGACAGTTTTGCTAGATATAGGATTCTTGATTGGCAGTTTGTTTGTTTTTCTTTCAGCACTTTGAATATATCAGCCCACTGCCTTCTGGATGTCAAGGATGCTGATGAGAAATTGCTGATAATCTTGAGGATTCCTTGTACATGACAAGTTGCTTCTTACTTGCTCCTTTCAAGATTCTCTCTTTGTCTTTGTCTTTTGAAAGTTTGATTATAATGTGTCTTGGTGTGGGGCTCTTTGAGTTCATCTTACTTCGAGATTATTGAGCTCCTTGGATGTTTATATTCAGGTCTGTTATTGAATTGGGGAAACTTTTAGTCATTATTTCTTCAAATATTCTCTCTGCCCGTTTTTTTCTTTCTTCTCCTCTGACTCCCTTGATGAATATGTTGGTCCATTTGATGGTGTCTCACAGGACCTTTAGGTTCTGTTCATTTTTATTCAATCTTTTTTCTTTCTGTTCTTTAGATTTGATAATTCCATTGCTGTATCTTCAAGTTCACTCATTCCTTTATCTGCCTACTCAAAGGCAGATCCCTCTAGTGAATCCTACCAGTGAATTTTAGTGAATTTTTCTTTTCAGTTATTATACTTTTCAGCTTCAAAATTTCTTCTTGGTTTCTTTTCAGGTTTTCTGTCTCTTTATTGATATTTCCACTTTGTTCATAGATCATTTTCTCCCTTCTTTTAGTTCTTTGAACATATTTAAGACAGTTACTTTAAAGTCTTTGTCTAGTAAATCTGCCATGAGGTCTTTTTTAGGCATAGTTTTGGTTGATTATTTTCCTTTGAATGGGCTGTAAATTTTCCTGCTTCTTTGTATGCCTTGTGATTTTTATTTAAAGTTAGACATTGAATCTAATAATGTGGTAACTGTGGAAATAAGATTCTCTCTTCCCCAGTGTTTGCCAGATTTTCTGCTTTTGTTTTTATTGTTTTTGTTTTTGTTTTGATTGTTTTAGGCTGCGTCTGCACCAAGGATCAGCCTGAGTTGTAAACTCAAGGTCTTCTCATTTCTTTTCTAAGCCTGTGCCTTCCCCTGGGCATGTGTACTGACTTTCCCCCATATATTCAGATGATTTTGAATATCCTAGTTTTTTTTTTTTTTGCGGTACGCGGGCTTCTCACTGTTGTGGCCTCTCCTGTTGTGGAGCACAGACTCCGGACGCGCAGGTTCAGTGGCTAGGCTTACGGGCCCAGCCACTCCACGGCACGTGGGATCCTCCCGGACCGGGGCACGAACCTGTGTCCCCTGCATTGGCAGGTGGACTCTCAACCACTGCACCACCAGGGAAGCCCCATATTCTAGTCTTTTTTAAAATGAATATTCTAGTCCTTAGTGTTAGTTTCCCAAAAAAGGAAAAAGAGGAAAATGAAGAGGGGAGAAGTTGGGAGAAGAACACCTGCCCTTTAAATCCTCTGGAAATCACCTAGTAGCTGGGGTAAATAGCCTTACAACAATAGGGGAGGCGCCACTCACTTCTTTGTACCTCTGAGATCAGAAGTAACACTCAACGGTCAGAGTACAGATCTCCAATCTTTGGAAGACAGTGTCCTCATTGTCCACCCTGGCTCCTGCAAACTGTGTGCAAGGTACTTCTAAAACACATGAATAGCTGCCTGCCTTGGGGCTGGGGAATGGAGGATAGGTAGCTGCAACTGTGCTAAGGGCTGACATTTACCAAAATTAACCACAATTTACCATCCAAGTCTTCCCCAGGACATCACCAGCCTTCAATAGACTCTAGAGTTCCAAAATGGTTACACTAGACAGATTCTGCCAGTTTAGTTGTTGTCTAGGTTGGGAGACAGGTTCCTGGTGCTCCCTACCCCACCATCTTCCCAGAATCCTCTGGCACATTGCCTTTCATAATATTGTCTCCACATCTCTTCATTTTAGCAATTTTACAGAGTAAGAATACTAATTTAGTGATAGCTGATATGCCTTGGGCCTTGATCTTTCCTGGCATAAATATGAATTTTCCTTTATTTGTCATACAAAAGAAAGAATTTAGAAATCTGAGTCCTCCATACTGTTTGCAATTTTGCATTAAATAGCTCTTCTTAAACCAGTTATATATTCTTAAACCAGATATATAACTGGTGTATAACTGTGATATACATGTTAATGATCTCTGCCTAGAAGGAACTGGACAATGTACTGGTGTACAACTGTATCCTTTTTACATAGATATTCAAATAACATGAATCTGATTAGGTTTCCTAAGACTAAATGCTGTAAGTAATGGTCTGTCATTGCGCTGCTGGCCTGTAGTCAAGATGTCTTAGGCTTGCCTTTCCAATGGTTTTTCAAGAGATAGTCAAGAAGCACTGAAGCTGTATAAATGGAAAATTGCATTTAGGTCTTCTCAGATTATAGTCATTCCAGTTTTTAAAACATAAATATGTTTGATCATTTTAGAAACTTTTAAAAAACAAGTTCATTGGTATTATGATCATCCTTTTTTCTTAAAGATTCAAAAACAATTATAGAACCACAGAATATTATTTAAACCATATTAGATAATCTAAGTGAATAAAATTTAGATAATTATACCCTAAATTATACAACACGAGCACAACTAATATATTTCCATTGTAGAACGATAAATTTGGAAATTACATAAATGGAATAAAGATGTTGTAAGATGAAGAGTGAAGTGACTTAAGATCATTTCAAAATTTAAATTTATATTTTTATCATTCAAACTCTTGAACTAGAGAATATAATATCAGGAACCATGTTCTGTATATTGCCACAAAATTCTATTTTCCATCTATTCAGAAAATTCGTGAAATGTTGAACTAAAGTTAAGTAAAAGCTATCTTACAGATAGTATTTACAGAAAATTGATACTAATATGTTAAAATACTATAAATTTTTAATGGTGAGGTTTGATGGAAAATATTATATTTTGCATAATGAAGAGCTAAAGGATTATTTCCCTCAGTTACATCTAGAGTTGGCTCAGAGTCATAGTTCTCAAACAGTTAAATACACTGAACAATCTGCACGTCTCAATTTTTAGAGCATGTGAGTACTCAAGGCTTTACTTTATTCCACTTGGGGATGAAAAATCTTATCCCATTTTGTAGAATGTTTGCATTAAACAGATACATAACATCTCACAGAGTGAGCAAGTAGCAGATTTTCCTCTAAATAAAAATGCTGAAATACTTTCTTAACATGTGTAGTATATAAGACAATTTAAAAGAATCTTTGTAAAAGTTATGCAAACTAAATTATGTACATTAATGTTATTATTTGTGCAGGCTGCCTTAGAGAAGGAATGGCTTGCTTTAGATTCCACCCGCTTCCCTTCACAAACACTGCTTCTTCCAAACCAGCTGCACTGGCCAAAGGTAACATGTCATGGAAACCTCTTAGTGCTCAATCTTTGCTCATTTCTTAAGGTTATGCTCTGCTGCAGTGATTAATAATACAATTTATTGACTTGAAAAACACAATTACTTTTAGAAGCCTCTGACTTCCTCCTCATCCCCAGATGTAATTTTTCATGTAGCTTTTCTTTCATTTGCTCCTGATTTTTTTCTTTATTTTGGATTTCTTTCAACACTTTATTTCACAGTAGCAAAAAAAAAAAAAAGATATGCTTCAGCTGCATAAAATCACTAGTTGACAGCACTTTAAAAATACAAAAATATGCATTAAGAGGGCAACAGCTGAAGATTCTCAGTCAGAGGTCAGTGGACTGCAATATCTGTTATTTATTTGATAATCTTTGAAGTTTTTGTTTTCTGAATTTTTTTCATGATCTTTGCAATTAATCATTCTGTATATGCAAACTATACCAAAAGCATACCTCTCATGACTACAACAAAGGACATTAGTATGTATATTCCATATATTTCATTTGATCATAATTTTTAATTTTTATGTGAGTTTTAGGCTACTCAGTAATATGCATGTAAAGTAATACAATATACATGCTAGATTTTTTTCAATTTATTTTATACTTATGTACATTTTTTTCTGTTAAGTTCTCTGGAACCTTAAAATCTGATGGTACTTCACTTAATTTACCAAGTCATCCAGCTCAAGCATGGCTGTGTAATGAGAAAGAAAATTTGTTTTCATCGGAACACACACAATTTAATAGCAGGTAAGCTAAATTGCTCTTTTAGAGGATCAACCTTTAATGAATGACAAGAATATTATACTCTTTACAAAAGTAGTAAGATGACGAAAAGAGGTATGAATTTGTTAAAAATGTAATGATTTTATGGAGTTTTCAGTGTAAGTAATATATGTGATGTAAGTTTATTAAAGCAAACACAAAACTTAAGTGTCAGTGAAATAATGTTAACTGTTGTAAACAAGTGAACTTTTAAATATTGCTATATAGGTAGAGATAAGGGTTAGAATAAAAATTCCAAAGCTGTGTTTCTTTCAACGAAAGGATTGAAATATGCTTCAAGTAATTGAAATGTAAACATTTTAAATTAATGGCAGACTTTTATTACTTTTCAAGATAAAGTTTTTCTGTAACTTAAATGTATTTTATTTCCGAGTTTGAGACAACATAAACAGCTTGTAGTTTTAAAAAGTGCTGATATACTTGTGTTGATTCAGTTAAGTGTGGTTTTTTCCCATTGCTAGTTCAGAAAATAGAACCTTATCCAGGACACCTGAATCAAAGACCAGCAGAAAGAGTTTGCTAAAATCTGAAAAAGAAGAAAAAATTTCAGAAGAATGGTATGTGGTCGGTCTGTTTTACACTAAACTATTAAGAAATTGAGAAATTTTTAAATATCCAAAGCAGATATTTTTCAAGATTTCAAGAATACCTTTATTAGTTTTTAAGAAACCATACCTCTGTTAAATTACAGATTCTTAAATGGGAATTCAAATTTGTTTGGGTATGATATAATTCAGATATGTGTGTTTATATGTATGTGCATATATAAATATAGTCTGGGGATTTTTTGCCTTTATTAAATTTAATCTTTTAATAGGGGCTTTAAGGATGTTTCTACTGCTCAGCAAATGCTGAAGAGAGCACACAAAATGAAATCAAAGAAATTAAGGAAAAAATTAGGTGGGTAATCAATGATCTTCGCATAACTATGTATCTGACATTAAAGATAAAATCTTTTAAACTATTTTTTAGCAAATTGCATTTAATGAGAATAGAAATGAAATGCACAGATATAAGAATGTCCAAGGTAATAATTCCATAAAAAAAGAACAAGAAAACTTAGAGAAAATTATGATATTACATTTAATGATTTATTATACTCTTAAATGCTATTTTCACTTTCCCCCTGTTCCTTAGCTACTTGGCTATTGATTATTCTATCTATTGTGCACTGAGAATTATGCTGTAATTGGTTTCGAAGCTGGTTAATCTCAGCAAATGTTGATTCTAAAGAGCGTCTGCTTCATTTGATTATTCCTTTGTGTGTTTTTAAATTGCTTGATTATTCAGTAAATTATTTCTATAAATTCATCAGTTCCATGAATATCAGCTATGAAGACTTCACAACTTCACACTTCGGAAAAGGAGCACAGTGTATAACTTGTGTGATTATGCTGAACTTGTGAAATGTTCAAAGACATCTTTTCTTCTATGCCATTTGCCAGGCTATTCAAGTCATTTGTCTTTCTTTGGACACCTCTAATCATTTTATTAAAATTACTTAATATGTGGAGTAATTTATAGATGTCAGAGCACGAAATTGGTTGTTATGAATTTATAACCATAATTAAAACAATTTTAAATTATTTGTATATTTCATATAACTTTGCATTTACTTAAAACTTTATATTTACTCATGGACTCATAGGCTCAATATAAGTAACATGACTTTTTTTTTTTTTATCTGTTTTGAGTTTCTCTCACTCATCAGTTTCTTTTATAAAGATCTTAATGTCAGTGAAATGTTTCCATAAAAGTAACATTACTCCTGAGAAGAGCAAGGAATCTATATTTATCCTATAGTTCTAGCTTATATCAGCATACAAAGAAGCACTCAGATTAATTTTTATCTTTATTAATTTTTCTATTATTTTAATCAGTTCAATTATAGAATTCTAAGAAATGTGTATATTTAATTTTTAAAAACAAATAAAAATAACCAAGATACTGTTGGTTTCTAAGTAATAACTGTTATTTGTTGGCACAGCACTTACTAGCCATTGATAAATTACTGATGACTCAGTTTTATATTCCTAAATGTTCAACTTTCCTTTTTTGGCATTATATTAGTGATATCTTAATTTTCCCTTTTATCTTTTTGAGATAACTATAATGTTTTTTGTTGTGTACTAAACGTTTGTCAACTTTAAAATATTGAAATTTTAAGCATTTTTAGAGAAAATGTAAATATGTGCTCTGTTTGTCAACTTGCTTTATGCCTCCTGTACTCTTGTAAACCCCTACTAAGTTCATCAGGGCTCTGTGGTGGTTTCCCAGGGAAATACAACCCCAAACCGTTAATGAAGATGAGGCTCTCAGTTCCAGGGAAGTGGAATTCAGTAAATCGGGGTAGTTTGATAATGTTATATTGCTTTGATATATATTTCTACTTATTTTCAACAGTATCAAAAACAATGTTTAAATCAATGTTTTGAGAAAAATAAAAGTTACTGAAACTCCTGGGGCAAGTTCAGATACCAGAAGTGGCTTAAGAACTGATTCAGCCAACGTTCAAGAAATAATTATTATTTATTTATGTTAAAGATCTAATTTCTTAGATATTTACAGCATTTGCAATGTCTGTGATAGTGAAAGTAAGGAAAATTTTATCTTGTTGGAATCTGTCTCTGGAAATATATAGGTGTTTCTTGCTAATTCTTGGAACTGAAGGTTTTTTTTTAGGTTGAGTACATTTTTAATTGATCAGCATAGTAAATAATATTTTTTAGAAAAATTTTAATAAGGAATATATGCTCATACATAAAAATCATTGCTTTAATGGCCAAAAATTAGACATAATTATTATGAAGCAAAAATTAAACCTCTTTTTATCTGTCACAAGGGGGCATGGTAGGGTAACAAATGAAAAAGGACATCCAAGTTAACAACCACATCTTAAATTTAACACTTTGACAGTGGTCATTAAGCATGACCTGTTATCTCTTCCCTCTTGCATCTCCCTCCCTCCCAAGAGAGAAGAGATATGGGAACATATGTATATGTATAACTGATTCACTTTGTTATAAAGCAGAAACTAACACACCATTGTAAAGCAATTATACTCCAATAAAGATGTTAAAAAAAAAAAAAAAAAGCATGACCTGTTAGGTAAAAATCCAAAATGGCAACTGTATAATTTTTATGGACTTATTTACTCTAATTACATGATTGTAAACCAAATTGCATTCTTATTACTGTGTGAGGTTTTGTGTCTTTACATTAAGCTTTTGTTTTGCTTCTGTTTTATCAAAATAGTATTAGATTGATGAAATAAAAGCAATTTTTTAAAAATTTGAATTCTGAAGTGTAAAATTTAATGATGACCTTTAAATCCTCCTCACTCTTTTTCTCTGCTCCCCCTTTACAACATATACACAGAATAGAAATAGTCAAGGTAAGATTAAAGATGAAAAAGAAAATCAGTGGGATCCTCTACAATTATGATACTTTAATCTTTAGTAGGTTGATGATGTAGAATTTATGTCATTTCGTATATGTGAGCAAATCATTTAAGACTCGGTAACTCCGTCTTTCTTCTTACAGAATAAAGAATTTTCTAGTATTAATGCAATCAATTTGTGTTATGCTGTTAACTTATTTGAATCTGCCTAAAATAATGGGCATAATTTAAAACTTTTATTACTCACTAATAAATTTAAATGATTTTTAGGTACTTAAATTCTGTTAAATACTTTAAAAATTTACAAGTAATTTTCAAATATACATATATGTGTATATATCTTACATGCACAACTTGCCAAGTTGAAAATTTCAAGCCACCAGAGGGCAACATTTTTCGTAAAACTGTTGGAGACTAACCAGCTCTGTGTGGGTAGGGAGGGTGTCAAGTGGGGCAGTCAGAGAATAGAAAATTAAATGGAATCCCTAAAACCTAACAAAGCACTAATCCTCGCGGAGGTGGGGCATAAATGCACGAAGTGTGGAAGCTTTAATTAAAATTTCATGCCATGAGAAACCTTAGAGCAACTTGCTCAGTAGCGAGCTCTTAATAATATTTCCTGTTTCTGTCTTGTACGTATAGTTATTTAGCCAAGGGATATGAGTCAACAATATTTGATTTAAGATGAGAGTGAAAATAGGGCAGACGGTAGGGGGTTAGTTATTTGAAGAAAGTTGCAGATAGAGGAAGAATACCACTGAGGTTGCTGATTAATGAAGAAGCAAGGGGCGGAGAAAGCAAAGCAGTGTGGGCAGCCATCAGAGGACACTCAGTATTGATGACTTCCATTAGGATAAATGAGGTCATCTGCTTTAAACAGAAGAGAAAGGAGGGGGAGAGGGAGGGGGAGGAGGAATTAATTAGAAGCCACAGGATGGAATCTAAAATTGTGAGGAGTTACCATGATTTACTTAGTTTGGTTTTGGCTTCTAATTGTTGTTATTCCTAGTAAGTCATTGCTACTTCCCTCATGATGGACATAAGTGTGAGCCAGTAATGACTGGTCTTGTGTTTGTGGGTTTTTGTTTGTCTTTTTGTTTTTACTGTTGCATCATGCACAGAAGTAATTTCAGAATCTGGTGATCTGGGTTGGAATTTAGCAGGGAAGTTTAGAGTTTAGTACTGCAGTGAAGAACATCATGTGTAAGGTGAGAGTTGCTGGGTTGTTGAAAACCCGAGGGTCAATATCCTAAAGATAGCGAGCATAATTGGTAGCAAGACTGAGATGAGCCAGATGGAGAGAGTGAGTGAGTGGTTTTGATGTGGAGCACTCCTGAGAGAGGACAGGTTTTGAGTACAGGAATTTTGGTGGAGAGCAGATGGTAAGATGTTTAAGGGCTAAGAATATAAGGATGAAGACATAACGTGGCTTTCCAACATTTATAATATTTATGCATGTCAAATTTCAAATTTCATAGTTAGAAGAAAGAAAGATCAGGATGAAGCAGACAAGGTTAATTTTGTTATAAATGTAGAGCCACCACTAGGGATTAGAATCATCGTGCAGCTGTTAGTAACACCTAGCACAGTTTCAAGTACATGTTAAGCATTCAATAAATATTTGCTGATTTTATTTCACTGAAGAAATAAGCTTGAGACTGTGTTAGCAACATTTAGTTATAGCCAAGAATTAAGCCAGGTAGAAAATAATTAAAGCTAACTCCTTAATGTGAATTAAACAGTTCATGGGCTATAGAAAAGAGATTGGGTTGCAAAATGATAAGGTAATTAAGAAATGTTAAGGAAGGATCAAAAGGGAACGGCTTAGACAAAACTGTGACAAAATGAAGTTTATTGCTGGTTTATTTTGTTTACCTTAGTGATTCCCAAAAGGAACTTAAAAGAATTTTGATCAAATGTTACTTTGTTGTGCTCTGAGCAAAACAATAATAAAACTTATTTGAATACTAAGATCCTGGAGGACCCAGTCTCCACTTGTTCCCCACCAAATTCCCTGAACCTAATACCATGGTAGATGTTCAATAAATAACTGTTAACCAAATCAGCAGTAGGTTAGCTAAAAGTCACTAAAGACATTTGACCCTGTGTATGTGTATGACTGTGTGTATTTTATAGTCATTTAAATATATGTTTATATTTGAGAAGGCAAATTTAAATTAGTAAATAATACTCCTTATAAAAATGAACTATAGCTAGTCATTCAATCTTAGCATAAAACTTATTTTACAGCACTGCTCTACATGGCACATACAGAAAATGGATAAGAACCAGATTTTCACGTATGTCGTTAATGAGAATAAGATAAACCAGTGAGCTAAGATTAGGTTTATAGAAACTGTAAAGAGATTGCACAGGGGATGGAATAATTTTAAGGATATTATAATGCCTAAATAAAATTGTTACTTAAATGAGGTAATGGATAGAAAGTGTTGAGTACAGAGCCACATACATAATGGAAAGTCAGCTTACTTATGGGTTTCTTTAACTATACGATAAAGATGTATTTAAAACCTATTTTCCAGATACTGAGCAAGTCATACTGGGAGATAAAAAATTTAAAAAACAACAACATTGACCAGCCATTGATGATTGCTGAGGAGTAGATTTAAATGACTTTGTAATGCTCTTTACAATAGGCTTATATCCTGGCTTTCTTACTTGATTGTGTATTTTTTGAGGGTAACAGTAGTATCATTCATGGTGGTCTTTTTGGGTACTATCAGAATCAAGTGATTTTTTTTCCCATCTAGAATTACTATATTTTTTGCTTCTTATCATTATCCTTATTATTATTCCTTAGCAATTTGAATTAATTTGTTTTTAATCAGTTTAAGGTGATGCAATCAGAATGTTTTGAAATACAAAGATTGAAAATGTAGCACACTTTATGTGCTCTTGATGAATAAAATGATTTTATTGAGTAAATTGAGCTAGACAACTCTTCTAAATATTTTATACGTGTTAAATTATTTAATCACGATAATAGTGTGAGGAAAGTGCTGTCATTATCCATGTTTTACATATTAAGAAATCAAGTCATGGAGAGATTGTTATTTGCCCAAAGGAGTGCCAAAGAACTTATAAAAGATCCATTGCTTTTATTTCATGTGCTATACTGAATAAAATGAAGTCAGTTATGGATCCATCTATTTCCTATACGTCCCACCTTGTTCAAATAGCAATGACTTAAGATCTTTTCCAAGAATATAATAAGTTGGAAATATTATTGTTGTTTATGTTTTAATTATATGCTTACTAGCTGCCCTTTATTGAGCACCTACACTTATGTCTTGCTGCTTTACACACATTATCTCATTAATTCTCACAGTAATATTTCAAAGTCAGCATTACTGGACAAAAACGGAGGCAGAGGATGAGACCAATTTGTCCAGAATCATACAACTAGTAAAAGTTGGAGTTTGGACCTAACCCAGGTCTGTCAAATTGTAATATTTTTGCTCAGGAAATACATAGCTCAAATAAAAAGGCAAGAAAGTCAGGAGAATGTGTAGAAAGATCAGCAGGTTATAATAAGGTATCATAGAGTATGTAAACCCATGATAATCTGCGTTCCCTGACTGACTAATGCTCTTTTTAACATGTTGTTTTTTGGGTTTTTTTGTAAATGACTTAAGTGATATATAATACTTACTCAATTAAATATATAGACAGAGTTTTTTTTATTATTATTATTGATAATTCATATTGAATTCATATAGAAGCACCCAACTCTTATAATACCTTAGGTCACTTGTAATTATGAGATGTATCCGAATATTGACCAATATCTTTCCTAATCTGAAATATATAATCTCTCTGAAACATGTAAATCATGCTTAGCAAGGGTAAATTATTACTGGAAGACTAATGGAAATCTTCAGTATGCTCATGCTTGAGAAATAACTCTGCAGATACTCTTCTGCAATTCAGGTTCTAAAAAACGTGCTACTCTAGCATTTAATTAAAATATGTAACTTGGGTTTTATGATATTTTAAATCTTATTTTTTCATTTAGCATATTCACTTCTATTGCACTAGATAGTAATCGAAGATTCTTAAAGTCTCTTTTTGCAAAATGATGTAAGATATTAATAAAATGTATGCTGCCCTGAATTGTGGTTTTATGTTAACCTATTTCATCAATTTTTTTATTGAGGTATCATTGACATACAATGTCATACAATGTCAGTAGATATATTAACCTACTTTAAGTGCAGAACTTTCCACTCCTTATTCTACTCCCTGTTACTTATTTCACTATTTCCTTTTCTTACAGTTCTTCAACAAGCAAAAACCTTTTGTCTTAATTCAACTACACTAACTCCCTAATTTCATATTCCATAGAACGATTTATTATCAATAAAAAATTATAGGGCCCTACATTTACAATTATTCTATTTATTTTGTAAAATTAATAAATTCAGAATTCTCTTGGCTATAAAAAATACTTAGAATTTATACATCTTCATTATGTAAAATATCATACATCAAGGCAAACAAAAAATCATTCATCTTTAAAACTATTGAGAATTATATTTTATCTGTTTCTTATCTCATTACTTATCTTGCTTCCATCTCCTATATCTTAGCTTCTTAGAGTTTAGAAAATTAAAAAAGTAGGGTATATGGTTTTTCCTGTAACAATAGATTTTATCTACGTGTATTTATGAAAAATTTACCTCATTCCAGCAGAAATGTCAGGAATTTAACAAAGGAGCTAAAATAATAAACAGTAAAACAACTCTGTAAGTAAAAAGATGATGCCATAACTGGAAAATTTAAATGTAACTTTTTTCTAATTATTAGTATTTCTGCCCTGTATATAAAGTATCGGCTATATGCTTAATCAGATAACCAAGAATATATAAATGTTGGTTACTTTTTCATATTATTAAAGCTTTTTAAAATAACATCATAATCAATTTCACAGAATTTTATAGAATGGTTATTATTTTTAATATTATTATAAAAAATGTATAGCGATTGCAGAGAAGGAAAAAACCAGAGCTGAGCTTTTGTCTTATTTTTCTCATTTTGTCTAGATCCAACTGTGCGCCTAGCATTATTCAAAAACAATGAAAATAAAGTATCTGATACAAAATCACCAAAGAAAGCACAGCCACAAAGAGATGGCTACTTTGAAGGTATGATTTAATCACAGATATATAGAAAAGTTAAAAAGATGGAAAATTGTATTTAAAGCAAATTTTAAAAGTCCTCATTAGCCCTAAAGTACATATATAAAAAATTGTGTATAAAATATAATTAAGTAAAAGTCAAAATATGGCTCTTGGGGCTAAAATACTAATTTGGTGTCTTGATTCATTAGCATAGTAGTTTAGTATTTGTATAAATGCTTATATAAATTTAAATTCTTTGTATTTTTATGTGAAAGTCTTATAATGCTGTATCATCAGTGTTGCTAATTATATTTAAATTTTACACTGACAGATAATGTCACCCTATATCAATGGAAGTGAGTACATGTTGAAATGACATTCTAATATATTTACTGCCAATATATACAAATTGCATTAAACATTATGAATTTAACTCTGGAATTTTAAATATTTTACTATATTTGAAGCTTGTCCAACTCACTTCTTGGGTAAAGGATCTGCATATCTAAGTGGCAGATTGTATTCCTTATTTCGGCATTCAGAACAATTATGGACTCATATTATTAATCAGTAATATTTAAATGTAATAGAGTAGCAAATATGACTTAAAACAAGTTTGTTATTGCTTTATCTTTAATATTAAAATGGTCATAATTTTGCCTATAGTTTTGGATTGTAATTTCTAATAGGAAAAATGGAGTCAAATATTTTGAATGGAAGTGAACTATTCAGAAATTTTTTTTTTTTTTTTTTTGCGGTACGCGGCCCTCTGTTGTGGCCTCTCCCGTTGCGGAGCACAGGCTCCGGACGCGCAGGCTCAGCGGCCATGGCTCACGGGCCCAGCCGCTCCGCGGCATGTGGGATCTTCCGGGACCGGGGTACGAACCCGTGTCCCCTGCAGCGGCAGGCGGACTCTCAACCACTGCGCCACCAGGGAAGCCCCAGAAATTTTAATACTTTGTCTTCTGTACATTTTAAATAAATCTTAAAAGTTATGCATCATTATAGCATGACTGAAATAGATACATTTTAATTTAAATTTCTATTCAGTAAGGTTTCAATTAAAGAAAAATTTGATAGCTACCAATTTTATATTTATTCAGAGATACCTACTAAGTATGTAGGGGTGTAAGACATTGGGTCTAGAATTTTCTTTAAGTATATAGTTATAAAAATATGCATAGAAAGATAGGTAAAGCAAGTCTGGCAAATTATTGAAATTGTTAGATCAGTAGATGATGGTATAAGGAGGTTTGTTTTACCATCCAATTTTTTTTAATATTTAAAATTCTCCATAGTAAAACATTAAAAATGTGATAACCAATGAAGGTGTAAAAAATCAGAATTATTGCAAAAAATTTTTATGGATTAGTATTTTAATAGAATTAAAAAATACTTTCAGTGTAAAATAAGGCTTCAGTTTTAATCAGGGCTCATTTCTTTGTAACAGTCTTAACTTCACCATTTCACTGTTTTTGAAAGGAAGAGTAGAAATTCTGCTAAAATCAATAACAACTCCACAGATATTACCTCTTAAGTAGTATAGCACTGTTACTTTAGAAAGGATATACCTAGGAAGAAAGATAATTGGGGCATTTTTGCCCTTTAAATTAGCATGTACTTTAGAATCAGGAAGAAGAAATCTATCCCAACCTGTTCTGTTACATTTTCTCTTATCCTATGAAAGGTGAAGATATGTTACCATCAAGAATAGTATATATGTATATAGTATATCTATTGATTTGTATACTAAAATAAAATATGCCAGGAGAAGTTCAAATAGTGATAGAAATAAAGTGGAACATTTCTGTATATGCTTTATGATACAATGTGCATTTTTGTTTTCTTTCCTCCATATGAAATGTGTTTAGTTTACTTTTTTATTTTTAAACCTCAAGTACATTTGGCATGTCATTAATTTCACTAAATGGTCTTTATGTATGTACCGTATATTCTAGTGACTAATAGTTATTTTAAGGCTTTTTTTTTTTTTTTTAAGGAATGGGCTTGGCAAAAATGATTGTTTGTAGAAGAACATTATTTTCCCTAATTAATATGTTTATTTCTGCTCCCTTTTTTAAGGGGAAAAGAGTAAGTCAAAGGTTGTTTGATTATTGTTGGCCACGTTGAACCCCATGTTATCTTTAACTGCTGCTCTGGCCTCATCCACCTCCTAGACTCATACTCTTTATTTTCTGACTGGCCACAGAGGACAGTCAGCTTCCAAGTTAGCAACCTGACTAACCACAGCTTCCCAGTGGAGAGCGCATTTTTAAACCAGGTGTTTTGAGATACAATTTATATAGTATAAAATTCACCTGTTCTGAGTATGATTTGATAAATTTCAATATATTTACAGTTATACAACCTAAATCTAATATAATTTTAATCTAATTAAAATCACCACAATCTAATTTTAAAACATTGGAAAAACTTTGCTTTCCCTTAAAAAATTCAAATAAAATTAATAATTGGGTATCTTACCCCCAAAAGTGAGGGAGATCAGAATTAAATTTTACTGTAGGTTTAGATTGAATGACTCTATGTGGAACAGTATCTCAACATATTTGTATGCCGGCACTGTAATAATTTTCGTGGTTTTGTTGGAATTAGATGATAGTATTATTTGAATATTTTTTCTATACTGCACATATATTTTATAATAACTTTGATTTTAAAAAACTAAACTTAAAAATACTTCACATTGCAATGTTGCCTATGTGGGATTTTCATGATTCCTCTTATAAATTGTACTAAAATGCTTTGATTTTTCTTTTTTTTTTTTTTTTTTTTTTTTTTTTTGTCTTTATCTGGATGTCACTAGCAGGACAGAGAGGATGGTAGATATACTCTATTGGTCTGGGATTTAAAATATGCTTAAATATGGGGAATATTTAATATGAAATTTCAAAATATGCTTAAATATGGGGAATATTTAATATGAAATGTCAAATTATATTAAATGACATAGGTAAATTATACCCTTTTAACAGACCACATTTTACAAAATATCTTTATATTTTGCTATATTCATGGCTTGCTGGCAATTTTTGTCTAGCTGCCCTTAACCCTTAAGACCATTTAGACCCTTAACTCAGACCTAAGGCTGAAGAATCTTTGACCACACCTGTTCTCAGGGTAACCTCATACATGTGCCATGTGTCAGATATCAGTTAGTTTTTCCTATGATATGCAATTTAAGAGTCTGAGCACTTTACAGATTCAACACTGGTTTACTTGATATATTTGCTTATTTATTTATATTTATTTAATGTCCAGTACTTGTCCTGGTTTATTCTGTATCAGCAATGATTTCTACTTAAGTTTCAATATCTGATCTCACCTTAGAATGTAAACATTTTGAATTATTACCTTAAATATTTTCCACCAAGTTTCCTTTTTTGTTTCAAATGTTCAATTTGGAGCCCTTACGTCACTCTTCTATGGCTATCACTGATATAAGAAGAAGCATAGCTTAATGGATGTTAAGTATAGATTCTAGAGTTAGTCAAACACAGTTTGAATCTTGATTCCACCTTTTATTGGCTGTGTGACCTTGGGGACATTATTTAACTTCCCTGTTTAGCATTTTTTCACCTGTACAATTGGATATTAATAGTACCTACTTGTTGGGGATTACATGAGATCCTACTTGTGAAATGCTTGAAGCACACAGTATAAATACATAGTAAGTGCTCAAAACTTGTAATCTTTGGCAACAGTCATTTTTAAACTATAGGTGTGGTGGGTTTTTATTGTTTTGTTGTTGTTTGTCTTGTTTGTAATTGGTACTATTTATTGTATTTCTTGCTAGGTACTGTGCTAAGAGTTTTATTTAAATTTTCTGGTTCAGTCTTCTCAGAAACTCATAAGAATGTATTATAACTGTCAATATTTTACAGAGAAAACTGGTTTTGAGAGTTTGATAAGGGACTTGCCCAAGGTCATACAGAGAGTAAGTGGCTGAAGGGAAATGGGGATAATTTCTTTATCAAAACAAAGCTAACAAAAATAAAACAAAATATAGACATTGAAGAGCAAAGGTTCTTAGGTAACCCTGAAATGTATACAAACGTATAATCAAAATATTTAAGAAAAAATAAAAAGACTATTATATTAGGCAAAACTCTGGGAAACTAATATTTTTGTTTTTTTATTTCTTTCTTATAGCTTGCATTAATATAAATTAAGAAACAGTTTAGTGCCAACATGGTGATAAATATCTGTTTTGTGACCTGTATTTAGATGCTATCCTAATTTTATTATGATTACATAACATTATTAAGTACCAAATCTTTTAAACTCTAGGAGTTACCATATTTTCAATCAACTATTTTAATTTTCAGATAGATGAGAACCTCTCCACCCAGCCCAAAAGTAAACACTATATTTTTGTTTTATTTATTCCTCTTTTTATTTATACATAAATTAAATGACTTCCCTGCCCTATTCTGCTGAAACTTAAATTTCCTACTCCTAAAGCCCAATGCCAAATTTGGACTTCTGGTTTTGGCCAAGGAAGGAAGCTAGACAAGCCAAGAAAAGAATTGGATCTGGCCCATCAACCTTCACAGAGAGGTAGGTTCAGTCTTAGCTCCTCTAATCCCTGGGACAATTTTACTTCACTTTAAAGTCAGATTTTCATAATTCCCAGTTTGGTGCTGTCATCACTAACATGCTTCTATTTCTCTTCTTATAAAACTGAAGATTCACACATACCATATATCATAGATGTTCAAATATTTTTGTATTAAATTTTTGAGTTTTGAAGTCATTAAAAGACTTCAATTTCTGGGCTTCCTGGGTGGCGCAGTGGTTGAGAGTCCGCCTGCCAATGTAGGGGACATGGGTTCGTGCCCCGGTCCGGGAAGATCCCACATGCCGCGGAGCGGCTGGGCCCGTGAGCCATGGCTGCTGAGCCTGTGCGTCCGGAGCCTGTGCTCCACAACGGAAGAGGCCACAACAGTGAGAGGCCCGCGTACCACAAAAAAAAAAAAAAAAAAAAAAAGACTTCAATTTCTATAATTTTTACTTCAGAGCATTTCTAATCAAACCATATTCTTTTGTGGTATTTTTTACTGTATGATTACAAGCATGTACTTCTCACATTTTCTTTCTTTTAATGCCAGCTTAGAGCACAGAGTCACATTCTGTATGTGGTTTTATAGTAGGTCTTGTATTTCCATAGCTATATAGAGTACTTGCTAATAGTGCCAACACAATTAGGTATTAAGAGCTCGTAAAATAAATGCCACAAGGTTAATGCAGGTAACCAAAGACTACCCAAAGGTATTCTTTTAAGAAGAGACATGCTTATAATCAAAACTCCCTAAATACATTTTAGGCACTATCATACCATTTAGTAGTATAAAAGTTTGGAATCATTTCAACTTTCTACAGAAAAAAAAAAAAAAAAATCTGATTAGGGAATTCAGTCTAGTGAAGCATAAAACAAACTGCAGTTTTTAAAAAAGTATTTGTCTATGGATAAGTGAGATTTGGGGAATGGCAATCCAGGGCCAGAGTGAAGCTGATTAAACTCTTCCTTATCCACATCAGTAGTAAATAGTTTGTATTTTCTAATTTTCACCCAAATTCAGTCATAATAATATGTATATATTCTATCCCAAAGTATATATTTGTATTTACATATATGTCTTGTGTATATATTATTTACATATATCATATACAAATATATAATATATACAATTGACATATAGACTGTATATGTTTCATATATATATGATGTGTATATGGATAAAAATGAAAAGGGATTTCAGAACTTTTAGAGTTCTTTGAAATAACCATGATATGTGGGCTGTGAGATATTATTAGTTTATTTTTTATTAAAAATAAAAGAGGGTTTCCACTTCTGGAAATAGAGGACTGTTTAATTAAAACCAACTTTCTTTCCGAGAACAACTTTAAAAGCTGGAAAATGTAGTTTTCTAAAAGCTAATTGACGTCATTGGAGAACTAACAAGTAAGTAAAGAATTATAAGCCAAGAAGGACATCCCAAGAGCTGAGAAGCTGAGCAAAGCTTTTGATAATGTCACCAGTCTATGTGAACTGGAAATAGACTTTCTACTAACCTCTTGCCAGAAACAAACATAAACTATGTCCCAAAATAGATAACATCGTCTCAAACTTCAAATTATCTCTACATTTTTTCCTATATAATTTTTGGCACACAATAGAAAAAAAGGCATAGAAGGAGATGAGACATCACTGAACACCATGAGAAACAATAGACAACAGAAATTGAGCCAAGAAGATTTCAGATAATAAAGACTTTAAAATAAACATACATAATAACTTTAGGGATATAGAAGAAGAGATTGAGAATTTCAGTATACATATTAAACCTATAAAAATATCTGAATGGAAACTCTATAACTTAAAAGCACAAAAACTGAAATAAAGAACTCAGTGTATGGGTTTAACCACAGATTAATCAAAACTGAAGAGAGAATTACTGGACAGGACAATAGCTATGAAAGAAATATTCAAATTGAAGCATGAAACGAAAGAGAATGAAAAATACAGAAAGAAGATGTGAGATACAGAAGAAATATCTAACACACGTGTAATTACAGTTCAAGAAGGAAAGGTAAGAGGGAATGGTATAGAAATAATGTCTGAAGAGTTAATAGTTGAGAATTTACTAAGGTGAGGTAAAACCTCAAATTATGGATTCAAGAAATTCCATGAACTACAAAGGAAATATATACAAGGAAAACCACACTGTAGCACATCATAGTAAAAGCACTAAAAAACCAAAGACAAAGAGAAAAATTCTTTAAAGAGCCAGAGAAAAAAGTTTATTATCTTCAAAGGAGCAATAATAATGAAGCTGGCTTCTTAATAGAAATTATGAAAGTCAGAAGACAATTGTTATATATCATGCTGCTCCCCAAAGTCATAGGTTGAAGCCCTAAACCTCAATCTGACTATTTTTGGAGATAGGACTTTTAAGGAGTTAATTAAGTTTAAATGAGGTCAGATTAGTGGGGCCCTAATCCAGTAGAACTGATATTTTTATTAGAAGAGGAAAAGACACATACATATTCACAGAGGAAAGGTCATGTATGGACACAGTAAGAAAGTGGCCATCTGCAAGCCAAGGAGGGAGGCCTCTGAAAAACTAAACTTGCCAGCACCTTCATCTCGGGCTTCCAAACTCCAGAACTGTGAGAAAATATATTTCTGTTGTTTAAGCACTCAGTCCTTGGTATCTTGTTATGGCAGCTCAAGCTGACTATTACACAATGTAATGATATCTTCAAAGTGCTAAAAGAAAATAAGTTCCACCATGAAAGTCTGTACCCAACAAAACTTTCTCTTCAGAAATGAAAGCAAGACACTCATGCCACCCGGCTCTCTACCTGCTGCTTCTCTGTACAGCCACAAGGAAGAAGGAGGGTGACATCTGGATTCCTGAGCCAAAGCTTCGCAGAGAAAATGGGGAAAGAGATTGGCTCTGGGAGAAGCCTATAGCACCCTTTATTTATCTGTGTTATCCCTTGCTCCCTGAAAGTAACCTTTCTGTCCACCTTTCAGCTGCCTATTCACTTGCTACCCGGGACACTTCCTATATTTCTGGGATGGCTGATAATCCTATCAGGGTGTTGGAGAATTATTACAATATCTTAGAAAGTTCATCATCAAGGACATTAGTTTTCTATCTAAAGAAGGCTACATGAGGTAATGAAGTAACAATGGATGTGGACTGAGAAGACTTCAGTTTGAATCTTGCATAAATACTCATTAGCAGTATGCTCCTTGTGTTTGTTTTTTCTCATCTGTAATTGCGAACACTAATCTTTACTTCTCGTGATGTTTTGAAAATTAAGTGATAATCTAAGGTCTTCCAGGTAAAGATGATGGATCTGAAAACCCTCACTAAAACTTCAGGGGAGATATTTTAAAGACACATACTAACAAACATGAGAATATAAGGAAGGGGCAACGGCATTATAGTTTTTTTAGACTAGAAAATAAATATATGAGTAAATAGAAAACAAAAGCTTAAACTAGCAATGAAATCTGAGAACTGTCTCAAACCAAAAGTTTCAGGAATTGATGGTATTAGGCCTTCTGGAAGTGGGGTGAAAAGGGTAATAAAATAAATAGGTCCAGGATACTCTTGAAAAATTCTTGAACTTAATTCTTTATATAGGATAAAACAGAGTCTCTGGATTCAGGAAAAACCTTGGCACCTTGCTAAAACTAAGAAGAGTAAGTGTAGGTATTCATGTTAAATGCCAAGGCCACAAGCCCTTCCCCTGCTTAGCTACCAGAAGGCTGATAATCACATTTTTTAGCCTGCTCTAGTGGCCATAACAGAATACCATAGACTGGGTGGCTTAAAAAACAGAAGTTTATATCTCATAGCTCTGGAGTCTGGGAAGTTTAAGATCAAGACGTCAACTGATTCAGTTCCTGGGGTGAGCTTTCTTTCTGGCGTATTTCTTGTTATGTACACATGTGACCTTACCTTAGCACATGTGGAGAGAGAGAGAGATATCTCTCTCCTTCATCTTATAGAGCCACTAATTCCATCATTAGGTCCCCACTCTCATGACCTAATTAACCCTAATTACCTCCCAAAGAACCCCTCTTCAAACACCATCACATTGGGAGTTAAGATTTCAATATGGGAATTTTAGGGAAACACAGACATTTACTCCATAGCACCATGCCTTTGACTTTAAGGAAAGAGATTATAGGAGTCTTTCTGGAGATTCTTAACAGTCCAAGAGGAAACATCTAAATATTGGCATCAAGTGTTTCCAATATAGGACTCAGGTAGGTCACCCTAAGATGATAGGCGTCACTCGTACAATTTCTTATCAATTTTATAGACTCCCTCTCTAAATATAAGCACACAAATGACGATTCTTAAACATCTGAAAGAAACTTTTAAGAAACAGAGAGAAAAAGTAACAAACATAGATAGTCAACTTCAGGTGAAAAAAATCTTCAAAAATATCATGAATATTTTCATAGACATAAGAAAAAATTGCAACCATGAAGTAAGAATAAGATGCTATAATAAGAAAGAGCTCAGAGAACTAAAACTATCTCATTGTAAATAAAAAAATGATATCAGAAATGTAAAATTGGCAGAAGATAAAGTTAGAAGATAGTGTTAAAGAAATTTCCCAGCAACTGGAGCAAAATACAAAGTGATAAGAAACGTGAGAGAGAACATAAAGAAAAGAGGCTCAGTCCAGGAGGTCCAGCCTTGATAACTAATAGAAGTTCCAGAAAGAGAGAACACAACAACAAATATATTGAAAGAAATTGTCAGAGAAATCATTCTAAAAAATTCCCGAAACTAAGGGAATTTCCAGTTTCCAGATCAAAAGGGCCCATGTTAGGAAAATGAATGAATATAAAGCCTTTGTAGCACATCTTAGAAAATGTCATAAAACCAGGGACAAAGGAAAGAGGTTAGAAGTCCTCCAGAAAGACAAACAGATCACATGTAATGGATCAGTTATCTAAAAGGCACTGGACTTCCTAACATTAATCTTAGAACCTAGAAGATGATGGAACAGTGTATTCAACATTCTTAGGAAAAGTTATTTTCAACCTAGACTTCTATAAACAGGCAAACTATTAATAAAATTTAAAAATATAAAAACATATCATCTTAATTTATCTCCCTTGCAACCTTGCTCAGGAAGCTACTGGAGGAACCACTCCACAAAAATGAAGAGTTAAATCATGAAAAAAAAAATATGAGATCTAGCAAAAGAAACAGACAAAGGAATCTTTACAATGATGGTGAAAAGAGATCCCAGGATGACAGTTCACACAGGTTTTGAGAATAAATACTCTATGGTGACTGAAAACGTCATGAGCAATCTCTCTGAGGAAAAGAAAAATTGTTTTTATTATCTGATGTGCTCAAACATATTTGATAGGAGATATACTCCTCAGGAAGAGAGTGTTGGGGTGACCTATTGATATGTGTGTACAAGGCTAATTCATGAATATGTAGTAGATATACCCATCTAACAAAGAATTTGGACACTAATGATAGTACATAGAAAACTAAATGTAAAAAATTAAATAACTAAATGTTAGGAACAAAAGTTATACAAGAAAGGAAATGTAATCTGTAACTGCTTTGCTTTTTTTTTTTTTCTGTTAGAAGCTGTGTGTTTTGAATTCAAATCAACACTTAAATTCATGAAACATGGTAGGCTTCACGCAACACTAAATTTACTTAGCTTTAAGGAAGGACAAAGGAGAGGAGACTACAAAGCATGCTTAGTATAGTGAGGACATTGTGACACCTAGGCATAGGACCTGGTGTCCTAGTCATTCTGCACTTAGGAAATGTGTGGGCATCAGAGTCAAGTCGAGGCTATGAGTGTGTAGATAATCTCAGTTAAAGGAAGCCATCAGCTCTGGTGATCCCAGCAGCTTTTATGATTAATTAGCCATGTAGTCGTCTCCGGTATATGACCAGCTAGTAACCGAGTCCACTTGGAGATATATAACTAGCTTCCATTCTCTGGTTCAGTTGCATTTTATCTATATTGGTTACTTATAGCTCAATAAACAATCTCAACAATGATGTAAAAGGGCTTGATCTGGTACAGCTGAATTCTCACTGATCTTGAATTCAGTAGAGATTAAATTCTAACAATTTCTTGACCTGAGGATTAAATCCTCACACCTCCCTGCAACTAGAGGAAAACCATAGAACAAGCTAATAACCCTTCCCTTATGGCTCATATAGGGTATTTACAGTACCCTATGTGGCTCAGCTATAAATGATATTTACATTGTCATAAATAGGTAAAGACTAAGTGGTGATATAACCAAATATTATGATTTGTCTAAGAAATGGGAAGATGAGGTATATGTGTTTATGGTAGAGGTGTTGTAAAAGGGCTAAATCTTTATCTTTTATTTTGTGAGGTCAATAAGTCATATAAAAAAATTTCAAAAATGAAAACATCAAGATATACGCAGGCTAGCAGTGGAAGAAAAGACTAATATGGCTGAATGTAGTTGCCTTTAGAGTATAAATTGAGAATGGAAAGGGGTGGATCTGGGGATTATTATTTTCCATTCTTAAAGCCATGTACATATATAACATTGATGACATATAATTTTTTTAAATGACTAAATTAAGTGTTTTTGAAATCACCCATTGAAGGTCCTGTTTTTTAATAAAAGTTAATAAATGAAAACATATTAAGGTAAAACAGTGACATTTTTAAACAAGCAAAGCAGAATTTTTCACCAATAGACCAAGTCTAAAATAAATACTAAAGGGTGTTATACCTCATGTAAAAGGAAAAGGATTTCAGATGAACTCTTAGAGACATAGAAAGTAATGCAGGTCATTTTTACCTTTGTTTTAAATTTACAAAACAGTGGTAGTTTGTAAATTAAACTCTGTTTAATTTACAAAACAGAGTAACGGCTATGGTTACCAGGCGATAAGGTGGGGGAAGGATATGTTGGGAGTTTGGGATTGACATATACACACTACTATATATAAAATAGATAACTAATATGAACCTGCTGTATAACCCAGGGAACTCTATTCAATACTCTGTAATGGCCTATAAGGGAAAAGAATCTAAAAAAGAGTGGATATATGTATATGTATAATGGATTCACTTTGCTGTACACCTGAAACTAACACAACATTGTAAATCAACTATATTCCAATAAAAATTTTTTTAATTGAAAATGTCCCACCTATAATGGGGAAAGAAATCTTGGAAATTGGGGCATCAGAGATGTTTCTAAAAGCATTTAATAATAAATTCACAAGTTTAAAAAAAAAGTAATGAAGAGCAAAGAAGGACAAATATGTGGGTAAATCTAAATAAACATTGACTTAGTCCAGGAAGTCTAACAATGATTTTAAATTCTGGTGAGTTTATTATGTTTATAGACATGGTAACAATAACATTTATACTTTTTTTTTTTCTTTTTTAAGCTGTGCATCAAATTACTTACCTAGGAATTTATTTTTTTTTAATTTTGTTGAGTCTTAACATTCCCCTGTTCCTTCTATTTTTCCTATCTCCACCCCAGCAGAAAGACAAAACTAGCTTGGAATTAGGACTGAGTTTGGATCCCAGCCCAAACCTATGTAATTTTGGTGAAGGTATTTAACCTTTCTATACTTAATTTTCTCATTAATTAATTGGAGCAAATAATACATACCACATAAAATCACTGGATAAATTAAATAGAAATGTTTGGAAGATACTAGAATGGGCTAACCTTTAGAACATGGAAATTCAGACTTAATTCCTTGTCTTTCCTGTTTAATCTATTGACACATCTTTATTGAATATCCACTATGAGCTTGGCATTATACAAGAAGATGAGGATTCAGTGGTGAATGAAATAAACACAGACCATGAGTAATGGGGTTCACTATCTGACAGGGGCAGGGAAGAGGGTGACTGACATTTATTAATACTCATATAAGTGCATAATGATACAACTGAGTAAAGTTCTACTGAGGAAGCATAAGGGGAATTATTATGAATTTAAGCCAGAGGGATGAGGGAAGAAGTGACACTTGGGATGAATTGGAAGATTGGGTAGGAGTAACTAGACAAAGGGAGAAGTTGTGGATAAAGAGTGTTCCAGGCCAAAGTGTGGGCCTAATGAAAGACTTTGAAGACAGGGGTAGACTGGGCCATTAAAGGAACTGAAAGAAGGCTGGTTTGGCCAGAGGTCAAGGAGTGAGATGAAGCTGGAGAAGTTGGCAGGGGACAGAGAAATTTTAGTTTGTCCATGTTAGTCCATATTGAAGATTTGGCTTTCTGTATTCCAAGAACAATAGTCATTGTAAAGAAAAGATGAAATGGTCAGATGTGTTCTTCGTGTAATGATTACGGAACATGTGGCGTGGAGAGAAGATAGAAAAGAAACAAGAGTGAACATGATAAGACCAGTTAGAAGGTCATTGCTGTAGGCCAGCATAGAGATGGTAGCTTGGACCAGGGTGAACACAGTAGACATGGAGATGTAAGGGGAAAAGCAGAGAAATAGCAATCACAAGGTATGAATGTATTTAAGTAGCTTCTCACCTATTGAATAAGAAGAATAATACTATCCCATAGAGTAGTTGTGAGTAGCCAAATCATTGCTTAGCCCAATGTTCAGCATGTAGCAGCAATCATTTTTATTCCCGTTAATATTCCAAATTTTACTTTCTCTCTTTAAATCGAAGGCTAAACTTTTCATCCTTGCTATGGATGTTATTCTGCCTGATCCCGTGATGTTCTCATGTTTAGTTAGCTCCTGTCTTGTTTCTTAAATTTCTGTCTCTATTATATCCACTTACTAATTAAAATCAACATATGAATAAGCTGCATCTTTACCATTGAAAATGTGTTGCTACCTCCTTTTCGACTACCCTATCCACCTCTCTTTCTTCCTTATCAGCCTTCTTAGGCAGTCTAATCAGTATCTTTATTTCTCATCTTCTGTTCATTCCACATTTTTATTTTTATTTTTTGTTTTTTATTTTTTTTGCGGTACGCGGGCCTCTCAGTGTTGTGGCCTCTCCCGTTGCGGAGCACAGGCTCCGGACGCGCAGGCTCAGCGGCCATGGCTCACGGGCCCAGCCGCTTCGCGGCATGTGGGATCTTCCCGGACCGAGGCACGAACCCGTTTTCCCCTGCATCGGCAGGCGGACTCTCAACCACTGCGCCACCAGGGAAGCCCCCATTCCACATTTTTTATTCTTTCAAAAAAACATTTTTAAGCTCCTGCTTTCTTTTATTGTACTTGAGACTGGAAGCACAAGTAAAAATCAGTTCCTGCTTTAGAAGCTCAGCCTAGTGGGAGACAAACTAATAAACTGAAATTTACAATCTCACGTACAGTCCTTTCATAAAGTTATGCAGAGTGTACATTCTAGTCACATTCTCATCATTCTACTCAAACTACATTCATTACAGTAATCCATGTTAACCTCTTAATTGCTAAACTCAGGGACCTCTTTTCTGCCCTCATTCTACTTGCCATTTCTTCAGGAATTTCTCTCCCTAGAATTTTTCTCCCTTTACATCCTTACTCCCACTCTCTCCTGGTTCTCCTAGTTATCTGACCACTCCTTTTTAGTTGTCTTCTCTGCCTATTCCTGTTCCTAAAAAAGCAATATCCTTTAGAATTTTGTCTCTGACCCTTTTCTATATTCAATCCACATATTTATTTACTAATACAGCGGATGTTCACTTTGCCAAACATTATACTAGGTCAAGGGATACAAAGATGAGTAAGACATAGTCTCTGTCTTTAACAAACTACCCTTGAGTCCAGTTGAGTAGACACATAAATAAGCAAAAGAAAACATCATGGAAGTACAGATCAGACCTATTCCTGGGGCGTGATGAAAAGATCAAGATATAACACCTAATTCTCTCATATAACTTATGTTTATAGGAAGTGACAACTAAATATCCATCTCCATCTTTCCCCTTTTGATTTTTTTCTAGACACTTAAATTTAACCCAGTATGTTTAATATGAGGTGTATTATATACATTCCACTCCACCTACCTGTTTGATTCTTTTCACTGTCTCTGTTAATAGCATCGGTAGCCATTCACTCACTTAACCAAGAAAAATCAGAATCATTCTTAATTCTGTTCTCTTTTTCATTTGCTGAATGTAAGCACTACCCCCACCTCAGCTATTGCCTGCAATGTCTCTTGCCCTGAAATGTTGTCATGGTCTCCTTTCTAATATTAACACATCTCTTAATCCTATAAATGCTATCTTCTATACCTGTATAGCAATGACTTTCTAAACTGTAATTCTGCATACAACACACCCCTGTTTAAAATCTTGTAATGTCCTTCTGTTTCGTCTAGTATAAATTCCAAAGTCTTAAGCATACAATGCCCTTTACATACTGTTTCCAGCTTACCTTTCCAGTACCACCTTTTATCATTTCCCCCCACTAACCCCCAAATATTCTCTAACCATATTGGACTACTTCAGTGTATCCCCAACTAAAATCGAGTGCTTGTTCTTTCCAAAAATTGTCCTGCTCTTCATATTTTCATGCCATTTTCTTTATCTTCATTGCTTTTCCTCACCTTTCTAGTTTCAGACTTTTACTTATCCTTCATGACTCAAATAAATGTCATTTCATTTGTAAGGCATTCCTAATAACACCAAGCTTCCCATAGGCCTTTGTCATATCTCCTTAATACTGTCCTATCTATTTCCTCCCCTGACTGTAAACCTTTTTAAAGTCAGGGATCAAGTTTTAGTCATATTTCTGTTTCCTCCCATCTTCTGGACGTAGCAACAGTATTAGATTCATCTATACTAGGCATTCAATAAGTATTTGTTGAATTAATAAACAGTTCTGACTCTAAAAAAAAAATAACTTTGGAGTCTCAGAAACACTCTTCCTGCCAATTGCTATTACTCAAAGTCAGATTATTGGCCTATGCCCAACTTAAACTTACAACTCATTTAGTGTTCACATCCGAGCTTTAGGTCCCACTGCCTCAGCCACCCCTTAGATCTACTAAGCACACTTTGGAATTCATTTAGTCATTTCCTACTTAAGCTCCACCAGCTGTGGGGTTTTGGATCTTGGAAAACCTCATCATTATAAACAGTATCCTTTCATTTTAAGGTTTCATAGTTTTTGAAACATTTTCTAGAAGAGTAGAGATGGATAATATATTAAAGTCACTATATGTTTTCGTGTTCCCAGAAAACTAAATGATTTCTAGTTTCTGTTTATATTTTATAGTAGTTTAATAGAACTGTGGCATCCCATATATTTTTCCCCACAGCTTCATTAACTTCTGTAAGATTTTTTAATCATTATTTTAATTAAAAAACAATACTCAACCTAACAGTTAAGAGCGCTAGCTATGGAGCCAGACTATCTAGGTTTAAATTCCAGCTGTGCCCCTTGCTACAGGTATGACTCTATCATACACTTAATCCTTCTATGTCTGTTTCCTCATTTATAAAATTAGTATAATGAGGTACAATAATGCAGAGTTTACAGAGTTGAGTACATAAATCAGTACATGTAAAATGCTGGGAATAGTACCTAATGCAAAAGTGTAGTAAAAAAAAAAAGTGTAGTAAAGTGTAGTAAGCTCCATACACTTTAGCTATTGCTATTATCAGGAACAGTAGCCATTTACAATGAAATCTATACAAGTTAGAATTTGATTATAGTAACTCCATACACTTTGAAACGTTATATTTTGAAGTATGGTGTATGTGTGTTTATGTGTGGGGAAATTTATTATTCCTGCTTAGCTGATCATTTTTCCATAGAAAGGGATTTTCTAGGTGACGGTAAATGCATGTACCTGAATAGACAAGATACAGATTCTGATCAAGGATCCATTCAACTCTAAATTTTAGCTGGACAAATTTGATAGGCAGCTTTATTCCAGACTTTTTTAAGTGATGTCAGTCAATCAGTCACACTTCTGGCATTAACCTACCACCCCCAATGTATATGCTATCTCTTGTCATTTTCTTTCTTCACTCTGTGGAAGGTCTTGAACTTAGGTAGCCCATTGAAGCATGAATTAAAGAAGAAACTGATATCTTTAAACATTCCAGTAATAAATCTAATTATAAAAATTAACTTAGTTTTTATCCTCCACTTAGAGATAAAATATTTTGATTCAGATATTGATATATGTTTTGTAAAGATAAAATTTATTTTGCAGTTTTATTCAAGAAGAATAAAAAAACTAATATGGAGCAGTGAATTGATTTTCTATAATTCTTATGAATCTAAGATTTATAATTTTTAACAATTTTTCAATGTTTATCAATATTAGATGGAAGTAAAATTATCACTTGAAGTTTTCTAAAATATGTCCTATGATATTTTGCACCAGTGACCATAAACTGTATAAGAGATTTTCCTATTTAAAGGTAAAAGATTATATCAAGTACTATTTGTAAATTAATTTACTGTATTACTATCAGAAGTAATATTTAGACTTAATCTTAAGAAATTAAAACTTATTTACCATAGAGTCAACATTTTGTCATCACCGAAATGCTAAACTCAAAGTTTATATAAAGCTCAAAGTTGTTAGCTCTCAGAATTGCCACTTAGGAATGACACGCTTATGTTCAAATGGAATTACTTGTGTTTGTGGTGGTATAATACCTTGAAGCTGCTTTCCAGTTTCACGCTGTGCTTGTTTCCATTCTCACATATTTGCACATGTACATATATACAAATTTCTGTCTCATGAAATGAGTTCTTATTCTTGGCATGCAATGTTAAATTGGAATTTACACATTTTTTTCTTAAACTGCTTGTCTTATCAGTATCCATATTTAAACCAAGGCTTTACATTTTAAATGGCCCTTAAGTTTAATTTTATGTCTTTTTCCTTTGATATACTTCTATTAATTTTAGAAGAGTAAAATGTTCAAATACATTCTTTAGTAAGCTTTTCTATTTCTATGCATAATTTATATATTTGAGTGTTTTAATATTTAAAATATTTTTTAAAGTAACTTGAATGTTTATAATAAAAATCCTATTTCATTTGGAACCTTACGTTATCCTAAGAGAAAAAACATCCACCTATTTAAAAACTATGAAAATTTTACCCTTTTGCATGGTTTCTTCAAAGAAGAAAAAAATTGTCCTTTTTAAAAAATGTATTAATAGTCATCTCCAAAGAAGTCATCCAATCACCTCTAAGTTTAAAATATTTTACTTTGAGAAGTATGTAAAAACACCTGAATTTTTTTCCTACAACTCATCTCACCCATGATAAGAAGAAAATGTTGCAGAAATAGAAACAATGACAGGGATTGGCATATAAGAAAGAGAAAAGACCCTTCCATATATTTTTATTTGACTATTAACTAAAATTGTGTGTGCCAAGACTTAGGTTAGTTGAAACCCCCTACAAACTGGGCTTATGGAAACAGTAACTGATCCTTCTAACATTGTGTTTTTTAATACACCACAAGAATGCATTTCCCAAAAAGTAGAAGATCCCTATCTTGAGATGTGATGAAATGCTTTTAAAAATTCTATATTAGAAGACAGACATCTTTCTTAAAATTTTGAATCATGTAGTTAATTTGAGCTCACACAATAGAGCCCAGCGCATTGAAATATTTTCTCATTTTTTAAGGGAATTAATGGCTCTCCACCAGCCCTTTAACATGTAAAATGAGTAAGTTACTTGTGTCCAGTACATCCAAAAAAGAGCCAGGATAAAATAAACATAAGGGGTTGGATATCTTGGAAAAAATCTGTCATGGGTTTGGGTTAATCATCTCCAGAAGAAATTCAACTTGATGCCTGAAATGTAAGACTTCTTGGAGAAAGCAGAAAGGCCCGAGGCAGTGTTGATCTGAAGGAGTGCTCTCCATGGGTCAGAGCTGCTCTGCTGGCAGAGTGCAAACCCAGTTCACAACCGAGGCCGCTGAAAAGTTGTAAAAGACTGCAGGGGCCTTCCCATGCACGCACTCCAGCTTTGGTTACATAGTTTTAATGGCCCAGTTTCTTATTATAAAATAAAACTTAAAAATAAAATCTGTGCCCAGTTTTCCAACTTTCTGTCCATCAATGATAGGATTGCTTCCTTTAACATTTGTGGAATAAAACACCTATTTCTTAAAGTTTTACTGACCATATAGAAAAGTTACGTAAATATGGAATACCTTTATTTGGTGCAGTTTTCATAATGCCCTATCCTTAGGCTTTCAAACATTAGAAGCTGAGTTATTCAGGCAATACTTTGGCTTAATTCTCTTCTATCACTTTTCATACATTTAAAAAAATTTTTTTTCCAGACACAAGCTTCTCTTTGCATAAAATCCCTGGCACTGCATGCCTTGGAAACTGTGCAAAATGATAATTTTGATTTCTAATAATGAACTTGAATTCTAGGGAAACTGATCTAGTGCTAAATGACAAATCAAATATATACTCATTTTGCCCCAACTTCCCCCTATTTTGCCTATTTCCATCATCAGAGATAGATTGTACTCGCTTGAAGTAGCATCAGGTGAATATAAAAACAGGCTTGGGTTAATCATTATCATACAAGAATATCCTATATGATGGTAAAGTGTGCTGTTAAATAGTACGACAAGTTTTTAGTCTACTCTGGAAGAAAAACAGTGTAGAGAAATAACTTTTGAGTTCCCTTTGCTTTTACCCCTAGTTTTATTGCACTCAAATGCCAAGGAACTTATATTAGCCTTGGACTCAGATAAGTTGTTAAGTAAAATATCTGTGCATATTCTAAAGACCGTTCCTTTTTGTAAATGTATAAGGCTATTCACTTGTACTCTTATAGTATGTCTTTTTATACCCTGTAGATTTTTCTTAAAATTGCTGTAATCATATAGGCATAATCTGACTAGTTCCACTAAAGAAACTTCAACCTTTTAAACAACATAGAAGTCAATCATTTCAATGAGCGGAGTCCTAAGTGCTGAAGCATTTCAAATCCTTTTTCATTTGACCACTCAGTGACCTGATAACTATTTCCTGTCCCTAAATAAGGTTGTGACCCAGGTCTTAGAGTGCGAAACTCAGATAATTTTAGAAACACGTCAAATGCCATAGGATTAAAAAAGCAGAAGACAGTTTAACCAAAGTTTTTCCTTTTAAAGTGGAATTATGTATCTTAAATACGAAAGATTCAAAATGAAATGTATTAATTTGTTTGTACATTGTGTTTAAAATGATCAAAATTATTGATTTTATTGCCCATTAGGATGGAAGTTCCCCAGGTGTCTCTAAAAGATTTAACTTGTAGTACAATTCCTCATTTCTAGTCTTTTAAGGAATTCAGATTATAAAATAAATAAGTAAAGAAATCACAACTAATAATGTTTCAATAGTTTGAGAATAGTGATGTTAAAATTACCCCAATTACACATGTACCTGTATGTGTGAATATGTGTGTGTGTATGTGTGAGTGTAATCTTCTGTCTTTATTAGTATTTATAGCTATAGAAAGAGGAAATCATAAAAGGATAACAACAACAAAAAAAAACCCTGTATATTTCAGAAAGTATGGCAGGAATGTTTCTAACCACCTATTTGAGCTGCTAAAATGCCTTTGGCAATTGGATTAAGGGAAGGAAGACTCTTACAAGTGCATTTTAGTGATCTGAAAATGTAATTGACTGTAGTTTGTTTTGATAATTTTTTTGCTTTTTCATAACTTGGATGTGAAATATAATGTGAAATGTTAATTATTTTAATGAGGTCAAGAAGTGTTTCCTTAAAATAACAGTTTTAACGTTTAACATACGTTTGATACTTTTTCCCCTTGTACAGTTAATAAACTTATGTATTAAAGATATATTAGAACTAAACTTAAAAATATATTTTTAAAAGACTAAATATGGAAAGAAATCTCTGAAATTGACACTTAGTCTGAGCTGTTTAAACTAAGCTGAGATTTACACTTCTCACAGGGATCATACAATTTTTTAAACTATAAATTCTCAGTTTTGATTTTACACATTCTAAAGAATCATTATACAATAAATAGCTAAACGCTATATAGTTGATTAAGCAGTAAGAATAGTATTATCTTAGATACTGTTTTAGAGTGTGATGTGTCATATTACTCGTAGAACCACAGTTTTCTATTGATAGTATACTAATTATGCAGCCATGAGAAAATAGACTTTCAGTCTTAATCAGTTGAATGTTGACCCATTGCCAATTTTAGTCTACAGTCTTATAATTTATTGAGTGTTTCACTTGGAACTATGTTGTGGGGTTGTGTGGTGTGTTTGTGTGTATGTGTATATAATTTAAATATTAAATATAAGAATTTTCAAAGAGAAACATAGTATGAAATAAAACCAAGAATCAAACTCTTGATTTTCTTGCTTCTTGGAATTTATATGAACAAAAAAGAGCCCTAGAATGTACAGTTATCCAAGTATGATTTGTTAAAAAATATGCAAAGTAGTAAAATTCATAGTAAAAATAATAAATTCTCAAGGATTTTTATTTAAATTAAACAATAACTAAAAAAGTAGCATAACTAAAGATGTTTTAAACATTTATCATTAAATTGAAAACGTGGACTAAAATTAAATTTTCAGGTGTGATCTGAGTTTTTTTTAAACAGGGTGGTAATAATTCATAAATTCCAAATTGCTGTGAGGAAAATGTGAACTAATATTGTACATCATGTATCTCATATAAACCTAAATGAAACTCTATTCATATATATTTTATTTTCTCTATTTGATTTTAATTCATGTTTCAGCTACTTATTTATAAATACACCTTTTGTTACATGTTAATTACTATTTGTAAATTTTGCATCTTTTTTATATAAAATGACTATTCTGAATTTAGTTGCTTTTATATAAATGATACATGCAATGATATATAAATCATATTAAAATTTGAGATTCTGTCATTTGAATATGACTATTCTCCTTGTTATTTTATTTGTAATACACTAAAATATGAAGTTTAAATTGTGATTGTTATCATATAGTCAGAATTTTAAAATTGCGTAGGGCAGCCAATAGTAAAATGGAATTAAATGACAAATGCATGCATTTAAATGAAGGTTTGCTGTTGTGAAGATCAGAAAACAAACAAAAAATTATTAAGCATTTCCTTGATCAAAAGAAAATTACAGTTATAAGTTTAAAAACTGTAAGGGATTAAGACTAGCACGTTAAGTTCTAAGTACCAGGGAAAAGAACTGAGATTTAACCCACAGATGACCTGGACTTGTTTGTTCAGATGACAGTTCTAAAAGTGTGCAGGGAATATTCCTGTTTAATACAATTATTTGCCTCAAGCCTTGACCTCAGTGACTGTCAGGGACCAGATCTGAATTGGCCCATTCTCTGATATGGTGACATTGCTTTTGTTACCTCGATTGTGACCTCTGATTGCATGGTACCCTTGAGAGTTCTATGTAACAAGCGTAACTCCTGGTTCTTAGCCAGGAAGGTTAGTCTGCCTACATACATTTGTCAGCCCCCTTAGTCTGAGTTACATATGCTATCTATCCTGCCATGGTATAAAACTATGTTATTTTGTGTATATACATCTCTCTGAGTACTTTAATAATAGCATTTCACAACTAGTGAAATATGCAAATTTTTTTCAAGTAAGGAGACGTTTGTGTAATCTATTAATTTCTCGGACAAATGTTCATTTATTTTCAAGCAGGCTTATTGTTTTAGTGCATTTTTGAAGTTATATATGTAACAACTTCTTACGTACATCTCTTTGTGTACCTCAGGGAAGTACACACTGCTTCCCATCCCCCATCTTTCGAATCTAACCATATCTAGATTATAGAAAATTGATGTAGAGAGGTAGCATGGCTAAAGATAGGGTCTAGAGAAGACAGACTACTGGCTTTAAATCATAGCTTCACCATTGTCACCATGAACAAACGACTTAGTTCTTTGAACCTCCTCAGTTTAAAGATAGGGAGGATCAGTCAGAGTTTTTATAAGAATTAAATAAAAATTAATGTAATGGGAAGGGCATGTCACAACTTCCAGCACATATTGTCATCTTTATTATTATGATGATATTCTTTTTTTATATGCCTTTTAAAGGAGGGAAAACCATGAATATTCTGACACATAACGGATACAGGATAGTTCTAGAATTCTTGTAATCACAGCATGAAATGAAGGCTGTTCCATGCACAGCAGCCCAAATAGAATAATTTGCATAGCTTTCTTCACAGTTTAACTGAAAGCTAGGATCAGAATCACTTGAAATCATTTGTTTGTCAGTCATGTGTTTAGACGTGGTTTGGTTATTTGAAGTCAAATTATAAATAGGCAGTAGAGTTGGAAATTTAATTTAAACATTTTCATGCTGAGATTAGTGCTTTGTCCACCATATCAGTGGTTTTCAAACTTTATATTTTAGCAGAAAACCTCTCTCTTCAAATGAAATATTACCCCAAATTCAATATAGTGTGTAAAATAGCTAAGAGTACATCTGCTCTGGTTTAGGAAGTGGGTCTGATCTCTTGGCTACTTCCCATAGCAGCCACTAAGACGCATGTGCAAAGCCTCCTAGGGCTTCACAAAGCACAATATAAAAATAGTGTCCCTGATTAGTCCTTACCAAAGAATAATTCCCCTGTTATATATTCCTATTGAACCTAGAACAGACTTACTTGTGTCCTTAGTACCTATCACATGCAGAAGTATATGTTTAATAGCTATAACTAAAATGTCTTTATTCTGTATGCTGCTGAAGTTCAGGACTCTGTTCGTTCACTGCTAGATCCTCACCGAATAAGCATAATGCCTGGCAATATTAGGCACTCAATAAAAAAATAAAGCAATTCATGCAAAATGTATCGAATTTATATTAGAGTAACAATCAAAAATCAGGTAGCATAATTCTTGTTCTGGGTAAGCTAATTTAATGATCCAAGATTGACTGTTAGGGATAATTACATTTCATATTATAGAATACAGTGTGCTAATAAAAATATTAATAATTTATTCATATTTCATTGATGCCAAGATATGCATTTTTTTCACATTTTATCCTCTCTGAACTCAGGATGCATCTCATAATAGATAGAAGCTTAGAAGTTGCTGTCAGCCAGGTGGTAGTTGACACATTATGTGAAAACCTTCAGTTGTCATTTTCAGCAAGATCAAGATCAAAGCATCATAGACACTATGAAATAATATAGTGCTCTAAACTTTGGAGAGCAGTTAAATAGAGCTAATATAAGACTGGCATATTCAAGTATGCCTGGAACAGTTAGCTGTTAAAATGATGAAATACGTTTTTACCTTAAATAGCTACTGCCTTGAGTCCCTCCCCACTGCTGCCACGCCAGGCACTATGGCTGCTTTAGCTACTCCCCTGGAAATCCCCTCCCAAGTCAATGATATTCAGCAACTAAAGGGCCCCTTAACAGTAGGGTAGGGGCCCATCAGAACTCTGTTCCCGTTCAGAGCCAGTGTCCTTTCTGATCGATGAGTGCCCCTGTCATAAAGCTTAAAAAGATTTTACTATTACCACTATTACACATCAATTTTTAAAATATGATTCAACTCTGAGAGAAAGGCAAATGAAATTGTTGTGATCCCTTAATTTTATAGATGAAGAAATAATGCTCAGCAAGGCAACATTACCTCTCCATTTCTGCAAACCTCCCATTCTGAACTGATGCCTTAAGTAATAGAGACAGAACAAGGTGGAGAATTTCAAATCCAAGCAAGTACAGGCACAAAATTTGTCACTTTGAAAGATCAAGTAAAGATTAGCGAAAAATCCCAGTAAAATATAAACAGACAACTCATTCAAAGACATTCCCTCAGCCAGGGAAAGCCAGGGTATTCTTCCTGTTAGTGAAGTAGCTCATGTCCAAAATGCCTATAGCTTGGAGCCTACAGATGAAGCTAAGGAAAAGCAAATGGCTAAATTCAGTAGTGAGGAGATACACTGAATATCAGCACTCTCCCGCCAGCCCTGACGTTAGGCCCTGATGTTACTCTATGAATGGAATGACCCCTACAAGAGGTGCCTTTGTAGACTGTTCTTCAACTTCTTTCACTATTGTCAGAAGTATCTGTATTCATGCCATAATATGAACACTGAGAAAAGCATAGAAGAGAAAAGAGTAATTGAAGTAAAGGAGGGAAAAATAGAAGATGAGTGAAGACAAAGTAGGAAATAATTGAAGAATTAAGAGAAATAGTAAAAAACAAAATGACAAAATTATATGGGTTATGATATCAAATTAATAAGAAACATAAAGGTATTCCTCCCAATACTATCCAGCCTCAGAAAGACACCATGAATTGTAGGAAAAAGATATGAATATAGTGACTACATCAAAAATTGGTTTTTGATAGAAATTTAAAAGTAACTCGTGACTCCCAAATCCTACATATGAAGGTAGATAAAATTGAGACCTGAACTTTCCTTCCCTGGTGGAAATGTAAAAAAATTATGATTATATTAATTAAGAAATATTCTGGTAGGAGCTCCAGACTAATTTTAATTTCCTGGCTCTACCACTTACTGTGTGTTGTTATATGTAACCTCTCTGGGCTGAAGCATTCTTATCTTTAAAATGACAGTAATACTGTAGACTTCTCAGAGTCCTTGTGAGATAATGTACTGGAAGTGTGTGGACCTCTGCTGGGCATGTAAGTCTTCAGTAGAAAACTGTAACTGTTACTGCTGCTAGAATCTTATCTCTACCTCCAAATATCCCCTCCAGCCATATCAGAAATGTACTCTGTCACTACAGTTTATCACCTATTGGCCTTGGGCTGTTGAGCTTCTGCTTCCACAGAAATTGTTAGAGATATCTGTTTCAGGCAGTGTGGTGAACTAAACCTTTATATACAGCTCACCTAAGATACCGAATTTTAAAAAAATATTTTAAATACTTTAAATATTTTAAAATATTTTTTAAGTAGTTTAGGTTCATGGCAAAATTGAGCAGAACATAGTACAGAGAATTCTCATATACCTCACACATGCGCAGCCTCCCTCACTATAACCATCCTTCACCAGAGTGGTACGTTTGTAACAGTCAGTGACCTACACTGACACTTCATCACCCAAAGGCCATAGTTTGTATTAGGGTTCACTCTTGGTGCTGTACATTATATAGGTTTGGGAAAATGTATAATGGCCTGCATGCATCATTATGGTATTATACAGAATAGTTTCACTGCTCTAAAAATCCTCTGTTCTCCACCTCTTCATCCCTCCCACTGCCTTAAGCCCTGGCAACCACTGATCTTTTTACTGTCTCAATAGTTTTGCCTTTTCCAGAAGGTCACATAGTTGGAATCATGTAGTATGTAGCCTTTTCAGATTGGCTGTTTTCACTTAGTAATATGCATTTAAAGTTCATATCTTTTCATGGCTTGACAGCTGATCTTTTTTTTTTTGTCATTTGTTTTCACTGAATAATATTCTGTTGCCTGGATGTGCCACAGTTTATCCATTCACCTACCGAAAAATATCTTGGTTGCTCCCAAATTTTGGCATTTATGAGTAATGCTGCTATAAACCTCTGTGTACAGGTTTTTGTGTGGGCATAAATTTGCAACTCATTTGCATAAATACCAAAGCATATGATTGCTGGATTATTTGGTAAGAGTATGTTTAGTTTTGGAAGAAACTGCCAAACTGTCTTCCAGGGTGCATTCCCGTAAGCAATGAATGAGAGTTTTGTTGGTCTGCATCCTCATCAGCATTTGGTGTTGTCAGTGTTCTGGATCTTGGCCATTCTCATAGGTGTGTAGTGGTATCTCACTGTTGTTATAATTTGCATTTCCTTAATGACATAGGATGTGAAGCATCTTTTGATATGCTTATTTGCCATCTGTGTATCTTCTTTGGTGAAGTATGTGTTAATGTCTTTGGCTCATTTTTTAATCAGGTTGTTTGTTTTCCTTCTGTTGAGATTTAAGAGTCCTCTGTATATTTTGGATAGCAGTCCTTTATCAGATAAGTATTTTGCAAATATTTTCTCCCAGTCTGTTTCTTGTCTTCTCATTCTGTTGACATTATCTTTAGCAGAACAGAAACTTTTAATTTTATTGAATTCCAACTTATCAGTTATTTCTTTCATATATCATGCCTTTGGTGTTTTATCTAAAAAGTCTTAGCCATATCCTAGGTCATATAGGTTTTCTTCTGTGTTATCTTCTAGGAGTTTTAGAGCTTTGCATTCTACATTTAGGTTTGTAATCCATTTTGAGTTAATGTTTGTGAATGGTGTAAGATCTGTGTCTAGATTTATTTTTTTGTATGTGGATGTCCACTTGTCCTTTCACCGTTTGTTGAAAAAACTATCTTTGTTCCATTTTCTCCTTTGTCAAAGATCAGTTGACCATATTTTCGTGGGTCTATTTCTGGGCTGTTTGCTCTGTTTCACTGATCTATTTGTCTATTCTTTTGCCAATACCACACTGCCTTTTATTGCTGTAGATCTATAGCAAGTCTTGAAGTAGTGTAGTGTCAGTCTTTCAGCTTTGTTGTTCTCCTTCAATATTTTGTTGGCTAGTCTAGATCTTTTGTCTCTCCGTATAAACTTTAGAGTCAGTTTGTCAATATCCACAAAATGTTTTGCTGGGATTTTGTTGAATCTATAGGTTAAGTTAGGAAAAACGGAACTCTTGCTGATGTTGAATCTTCCAATCCATGAATATGGAATATTTATCCATTTATTTAATTCTTCTTTATTTCATGAGAGTTTTCCTCATATAGCTCTTGTACGTATTTTGTTAGATTTATCCCTAAAGCCTTTAATTTGGGGGATGCCAATGTAAATGGTATTGTTTTTTAACTTCAAATTCCACTTGTTCATTGCTGGTATATAGGAAAGTGATTGACTTCTGTAACCTTAGATCCTGCAACTTTGCTATAATCACTTTAATTTCAAAAGTTTTTTTGTTGGTTATTTTAGATTTTTTATATAGATGATCATGATTCAATTTTTATTGATTTAATTTTTAAAATAGATATAGGCCTATTCAGACCATCTATTTATGCTTATGTGAGCTTTGGAAATTTGTGTCTTTCAAAGAATGGGTCCATTTCATACAGGTTATCAAATTTGTGGGAATAGAGTTGTTCATAGCATATCTTTATTATTCTTTTAATGTCCATGGGATTTGTAGTGATGTCCCCTCTTTCATTTCTGATATTGGTAATTGTGTTCTTTGTCTTTTTTTTCCATAGTTTTCCCGGCTAGAGGTTTATTGATTTCATTGACTTTTTCAAAGGACTAGCTTTTTGGTTTCAGTGATACTCTCTATTGCTTTCCTATTTTCAACTTCATTGATTTCTTCTCTAATTCTTATTATTTTTCTTCTGTTTACTTTGAATTTAATTTGTTCTCTTTTTTCTCATTTTCTAAGGTAGAAACTTAGATTATTGTTTTAGATCTTACTTCTTTTCTAATATATGCATTCAATGCTATAAATTTCCCTGTAAGCACTGCTTTTTTCTGCATTTCACAAATTTAATAGGTTGTGTTTTCATTTCATTTTCATTTAGTTCAAAGTTTAATTTAGTGCAAAATATTTTTGAACTTCTCTTGAGATTACTTCTTTGACCTATGTATGATTTAGAAGTGTTGTTTAATCTCCCTGTACTTTGGGATTTTCCAGTTATCTTTCCAGTATTGATTTCCAGTTTAATTCCACTGTGGTCTGAGAGCATACACCTTATATTATTTTTGAGGCCATATTATACTCTTAAAATTAAAAGTATTATATCTTCCTGGTTAAATGAACTTTTTATCATTTTGAAACAGCACTAATGTTTAGAAATGTTTAGTAAATATTTAGTAAATTTAGGGGTTTTTTGTTTGTTTGTTTTTGCCCTAAATTCTATTTTGTTTTATGTTAACATGACAATACCAGCTTTCTTTTGGTTAATGTGTTTGTGGTATATTTTTTCTATCCTTTTATTTTCACACTTATTGTACCTTCATAATTTAAGTTTGGCTCTTGGATTTTTTTGTTTTAATCTAGAAAAAATTGTTATATGCTAACTGGGTTATTTAACCATTTACGCATAATGTAAGAACTGACATATTTGAATGAATATCTTATCTCATACTTTCTGTTAGCCTGGATACACTGGGTTCTTTTTCTTTACTTTCTTTGCTTCATTTTGGATTGAGTACTTCTTTTCTTTCTATTGTTTTCTTTTTACTAATGTGGAAATAATATTATTTGTATATATTCGTTTTAGTTTTTACTCTGGAAATCATAACATATGTAGTTAACATAATCTAGAATTAACCAATCTTTTTCTCTTCCTAGGGAGTATAGGAATCTTAGAACATTTTAACTCAATTCAGCTCAATTCTGAATTATATAGTAATATTTCTCTGTATTTTACTTGTGACATATTTAATTTCACAAGATATTATTGCTACTTATACTGTCAGTTTATGTTGATTTTACCAACATATTTCATATTTATGAATTTTTTCTGTCTTCTTGCAACATGGATCTTTCATCTGGAATTTTCTTGTGAAAAGGACTGTCCATTTAAATAAATTTCTTTAATAAGAGTTTGCTAGTAGCAAACTCAGTTTTTGTTAATATGAAAATGTCTGTATTTTGTCCTTATTCTGGTGAATTCCAGTTTGGCAGTAAATTTCTTTCATTCATACAAATTTCAGATCACTGAAGATATTTTACTGTCTTCTGCCTTCTCATGTTGCTCTTAAGACATTAGCTGTCAGTTTAACTGCAACTTTGTTGAAGATAACCTGGCTGCTTTTTTTCTCATTACTTTAAGATTTTCTTTTTTCTGCTGTAAATAATTTTATTCTTATGAGTCTAGCTGTGGATTTCTTTTAAAATTTATCCTGTTTATGATTTACTCACCTTCTTGAATTGATGGGTTGATGTCTTTCATCCGGTTCAAGAAATATTTCAGTCATTATCTTGGATATTGCCATTGCCTCATGCTATCTTGCCAATCCTCCTGCAACTCCAATTAAACATAACTTAAATTTTCTCTAGCTTTCTCTATATATTTTTATTTTTTAAAATTTTCATCTCTTTGCTCCTCTGCACTAGATTCTAGATAAGGCCTTCTCACATATTTCCAAGTTCATTATTTCTTCAGCTTTGTCTGATCTGCAAGTAAACCCGCATTATAGATTTTAATTTCGATTATTTTGTTTTTCATTTCTAAAATTTATATTTGTTTCTCAAATCTGCCTCCCCTGCATTTTTCCAGAGATGATGTTTTCAGTTCTGCCAGGTATATAGAAGTGCTATCAGATTGGGATCATGTTACAATAAATTCACATCTTAAGATTACTTTTTAAATTATATTCTGAATTTATGGTTTGTCTTAGCAGAAGAACTGATTTATCCCTCTTTATTTCCCCAAATGGAAGTTCTGTGTCATTTTTATCCCTTCAACTCTTTCATTATTTCTGTCCAAATTTACTTCTGTATTCCAATATCATAAAACTCATATAGCCCTTTTCTGGCCAGAAGTATTTCTGTACTTTGTTTCACCAATTTTACCTTTCATTTCCCTTCTATGTACTTATTATAAGCATCTTTCCTAAAGCCAAGGGATCATATACTACTGAAAGATTTTCAATATATGGAAAAGAAATAGTAACCAGAGTTGTCTTTCAATTTATTTTACTATGCTGGAATATATGTTACGAAAACATGGCCTATCATTTTTGAATGATACAAATTTAATATAACTTGGTGTGATGGAGAGAGAATTGAATTAAGAAGCAGAAAATGTGGTCATTACCACTTTAAATCTCAGTTTTATCAGTTGTAAAATGGGAATGATACACGTCTTGCCAATCTGTGAAGCAAAATTATGAAATCAGGGACTTCCCTGGTGATCCAGTGGTTAAGACTTTGCCTTCCAGTGCAGGGGGCACGGGTCGATCCCTGATCAGGGGGCTAAGATCCCACATGCCTTGTGGCCAAAAACCAAAACATAAAACAGAAGCAATATTGTAACAAATTCAATAAAGACTTTAAAATATGGTCCACATCCGGGACTTCCCTGGTGGCACAGTGGTTAAGAATCCGCCTGCCAATGCAGGGGACACGGGTTTGAGCCCAGGTCTGGGAAGATCCCACATGCCGCAGAGCAACTAAGCCTGTGTGCCACAACTACTAAGCCTGTGTGCCACAACTAGTGAAGCCCGTGTGCCTAGAGCCTGTGCTCCACAGCAAGAGAAGCCACCGCAATGAGAAGCCCACGCACTGCAGTGGAGAGTAGCCCCCATTCACCACAACTAGAGAAAGCCTGTGCACAGCAACAAAGACCCAACACAGCCATAAATAAATAAATTTATTTTTTAAAAAATGGTCCACATCAAAAGTAAATCTTTAAAAAAAATTATGAAATCATTTGAGTACTGTAGATAAAAAGACTACTACCATTTTCTTGTTTCTGGTGGACACAAACCTTTGAAATGGCAATTTTGATATTTGAGCCAAGGTCTGCATGATTTCAAGACTTTTTTTCTCTCTCTGCTTTAGAATATGACATTTCTTGGCATAAGGTTTATTTGTGCTTATTCACGTAACACTTGTCCTAAAATTGTAGCCACAACCAGGCAAATTTGACACATTTTTAGTCCTAGAATATTGTAAGTTAGTATTCCTTAAAACTACTGTATAGCTAATAAACAATAATTACACACCTGTGGTTACTAACAGCATTCCCACAAAATGAGTCAATCAAAAAGATGGGATAAAGTACGCACACACTTAAACAACAGTTCATAAAGCAAGAATGATTCATTATATAGTTATATGTGCCCATTATTGGTAATTCATTTTTTTAAGTGGCAAAATTAAAGTTTTTCTATGTCAAGAACTCTGCGAGCTTGAGATTTGATCCTACTTTCAGGTAGAAAGGTAGCCTGACATTATTTTATGAATGCTGGCAGAAGATACAAGACTCCTAGGTCAGGGACAAAGAGCTTTATTATTTACAGCATAGCAAGCAGGCTGAGCATTAGAATATTTGTGTTGGTTCCCTTAGCCCCTCAATTTCCACAGGACTAACATGTAGGAGTCCAGGTGGATACTGAGCTCAAGGTAGGTTTATGTCTCAGTTGAGAAACCCCAAGCTTAGGAAGCTCAAATACTTTATAACGGGTTGTAAATTAACTTGCATTTAGTACTGATGAGAAAACATTATCTTTTACTGGACAGCCAACAAATCTGCCCTTTGCTTCAAAGGAGACACTATCTCATCTTATAAGGCTGTTTGGTATACAAATGGTTTTGAAAAAATAGTCTGGAACAAAAGGCTAGTTAGCGCCACCCTTCCTGGATGTTCAGAAATGGAGAACTGTGTCACAACACTACTACCTGGTCAGTTTTGAATGTGAAACCAATGACTTACTTCTCCTTTCCTTCTATTAGAATTCAGACTAAAGCAACCATATAGTAATGGTTAATCTAACTAACTATTATGTCCTACTTACTGTCTATGATTTTGAGTGTTCAACTTGTAAAAAGTTTCTCTTTATAAAATTGTTTTCTTAATTTGAAAAGTAAATTCAAAAACTAAGCCAAACCATTTACATTTAAGTTTACAAGGAGAAGACAAAAAAGGGGGGAAAAATCAGAGTTCTACTATCTTTAGGTCAAAATATGCTGTTTTATAATTCTTTTGTAGCACAGAAGCACATGTAGCTAAAAATTAGTTTTTCAGAGAGCATAGACAAAAAACATGCTTTAAATAGTCATAAATTTATTTATTATTCAAATGTATGAAAAAGCTACTCTTCATAAAGCATTTACTATAGGAAGAGTAAGCATTATAGGACACTGTTTTTTGACCAATTCATACATAATTTCCTATGGCTAGAAGGTCTATTGTTCTTTTTTATTCCCATAATTAACATCTGAATAGGTTTAGTAGAAATTTACAAATTCCTCTGAGACCAAATATGGAAAATTTTATCTCAAAATTATTCCTTATTTTCCAAAAGTTATCCACAAGAGAAAAAGAAATTCTGTGTTATTTATTACAGCTGGTATATTAAGAACATTTTAAATGTCATTTATTTCCATATTCAGAATCTGACATTAAGGGGAATTTCATGGGAAAATATGGCTTCTTGATGAAATGGAAACACTGTGGGCTTTGGACTCAGCCAAACGAAGGTTCAAATTCTTACTACACTTACATAAGCTCAAAACTTTCATTTCATTCTCCAGAAAAATGGGGATAATTATTGTTTTCTTCCAAGGATATCGTAAAGACACAATGAGATATAGAAGGTCTCTCGAGAGTATTCTGGTTCCTCAACAAATCGCATTCTATCCTCTTTTCTCCTGAGGCAGCCACCTCAAAATATTAAGAGTATATCTTAGACATCAATTTCTTAGGTATAGATATTTACTAGAACCCTTTATCATATTGGTTTTTTTTTTACTAGCCTAAGGATAGGGTTATTAATCTTTATGTATTTACTATAGCTAAACTCAGAGATAAACTCACAAATGAAAATGTATTTCTTTCATAATAAAAACACACAATCTTTTTTTAAGTGAGAAAACTGAAATTGAGAAAAGTTAAGTGATTTACCAAGGATGCAACAGCTAGTTAGCGACAAATCAAGAACCTTCTGCTAAGTCTTATTCTTGTGCCCTATTCACTATATTGCTAATACTAAGCAACCAGTGAGTTTAGAGTTGTTTGAGACCACAGCTGAGTGCTTTCCATGTTCATAGGAGTTAAGAATGCCCACTAACATATTCTTTTGAGTTATAGAGCCAGAAGACAGAAAGAATTTCTTAAGTCTCTACAGAAAAATGCCAGTACTTTCGGTCATGTGAATCCTGGGTAAATCTCAGGTTTATAACATTAGGTAACAATCTAAAATAGTGTGTGTTGTTTTTGGGAAATTAATAGCTAATTTCATAAATAATGCATAATGACAGCAAACCAGGTTCACTAATTGTTTTCTTCAATCAAATTTCATGTTTACTACATCTATTGAGTTAGTAATATCAGTTATAGTTCAGGTTTATGATTTTATCAATCATATTTCTTTTTTTAAATAAATGTATTTATTTATTGGCTGCATTGGGTCTTCACTGCTGCGCGTGGAATTTCTCTAGTTGCAGCGAGCAGGGACTACTCTTCTTTGCGGTGTGCGGCTTCTCATTGTGGTGGCTACTGTTGTTGTGGAGCATGGGCTATAGGCACGCGGGCTTCAGTAGTTGTGACACATGGGCTCAGTAGTTGTGGCTCTTAGGCTCTAGAGTGCAGGCTCAGTAGTTGTGGCATACGGGCTTAGTTGCGCGGCACGTGGGATCTTCCCGGACCAGAGCTCGAACCCGTGTCCCCTAAATTGGCAGGCGGATTCTTAACCACTGGGCCACCAGGGAAGCCCTATCAATTATATTTCATTTCTAGAATTGCTACCCATGTTTTTCAAAACTTCCTGATTTTACTAGTCTCTTATTGTTTTAATACCTTTTAAGATTTTTAGGTATGCAAATACATAATATTTTGTGTATTTTATCAAATTAAAGATGCTTATTTTGAATTCTATATCTGATAAATCCACTACCTTCATGATTCAGTGGACCGATTTTATGGTTTGTTTTTTCTGTTGATTCTCACTCTAATGGCTTATTTCCCAAGGTGTTTAGTGACTTTTGTTATTGTTTTAATTAGTTTGTGTTCTTTATATCTGTATTAATGGGGATTTTTAGAGGTGTGAGTTTAACCTATCCAACTCTGAAAGATTTGTGACTACTTGAGTCAGTTACTAGAGGGCACATTCCCCCTTACCCTGGAGAGATAACTCGTAAGCAGTCACTTGCTACACCTATATATTTTCTTTTTGTAATTTTTCAGCAATATTTTACATTTTATTTTTAATAAAAAGTATATATATTTAAAGTGTACAGCCTGATGACTTGGTATACGTATGTAGAGAAAAATGATTACAAAGCCAAGCTAACTAAAGTATCATATCCTCACATAGTTATCATTTTGTGTGTGTGTGATGAGAGCACATGAAAAATTTCCTCTTTTAGCAAGTTTTCAGTATTCAATGCAATATTTTTAACTATAGTTATCATGCTGTACAATAGCTCTCTAGACTCATTCATCCTTATATTTGTGTTTTCTTGTCATTTCTCACTTCTGAGGATTTCTCTACCTTTTTTACGAGCTCAAACTTTCATTTTAAAATACTTTCTGGAGCATTGATGTTACCTAACTTCAAGACTTACTATAAACCACATTAACCAAAACAGTGTGGTACTGGCAAAAGAATATACAAATAGATCAATGAAGCAGAATAGACAGGTGAGAAATAGAACCACACAAATATAGTGAACTGATCATTGACTAAAAAAACAAAGGCAATACAATGGAGAAAAGATAAGTCCATTCCAACTCTTCGTGCTAGAACAACTGGACTTCCACATGCAAAAACTAAAAGAAAAAAATAAAAGTAAGAATCTAAACACAGACCTTATACTTTCACAAAACTTAACTCAAAATGGATCATAGAGCTAAATGCAATCACTCAAAACTAAAAATTCCTAGAAGATAACATATTAGAAAATCTAGGTGACCTTGGATTTGGTGATGAACATTTAGATATAATATCAAAAGCATGATGCAAGAAATAAATAATTAAAACCTTCTGCTCTGTGAAAGACACTATCCAAAGCATGAGAGGGCAAGCCATAGACTGGGAGAAAGTATCTGCAAAAGATACCTGATAAAGGACAGTTATCCAAAATATAGAAAAAACTCATAAAACTCAACAATAATAAAACAACCAACCTGGTTTTAAAAATGGATTAAAAAAATTAAAGCAACACTGAGATAGCACTACACACCTATTAGAATGGCCTAGGTCCAGAGCACTGACAACACCAAGGAAGATACACAAATTCATGAAGCATTCCATATTTTGCTTTTCTTTCTAATGTTCATGAATGACAAAACTAAGGCTCTGATAAGGGAGGTGATTTAGCCAATTGAGGGCCCTTCCCACTTTAAACCCCACACACAATTCCTCTTCTACAAAAAATAAAAGAGCTCCGCAAATCAATATTTATCTAAATAAAGTTAAAAGTTAATTTTGTAGGGAAGTCCTATAATTACTACCTTGACTTCTTTCTCCACTAGACTGTGAGTAGAGGAGTAATGCTTTTCATGAATGGAGGTCCTGATTCATTTACAAATGCAGTTCTGCTACATAAAGTTCTATCTTTCGTGGGTAATATAATAAAAGATAAAAATTTTTCATTAATGAGTATTCACTTAGAAAACTCTTAAGTCTTCAGCAGGCTATGGGATACTTGCTTAAATTATTACCAATGAAAAACAATAAGTCTGGAGCCAGGTTTATTAGTCTCTGATATGTTGTTACTCAAATTGTGAAAGAAAATTATTTTTACTTACATTTACTTATTTTTTAATAATCAAGCAATACTTTAATTATTCAGTGTTTCATATGATGTTATCTCTACCTGTAACAGAAGTGTATCTGTATTCTTAAGTTTGGCCAATACAGAAATCATCAGATGCAGAAAATTAATAAGTAATCAATGAGAAATATATAGGAATGTATAGACATATACATTATGAGCATTTTTCTTTTATAGCTATTCAAAAACAATGATTACAATGATAAAAGTGTCTAATTGGATTCATCAAGCCTCTATCATTAATGTACCAATGTAATACCGCTTATTGGCTTCTTTTTTTTTTTAATAATTTATTTTTGCTGTGTTGGGTCTTCGTTTCTGTGCGAGGGCTTTCTCTAGTTGTGGCAAGCGGGGGCCACTCTTCATCGCGGTGCGCGGGCCTCTCACTATCGCGGCCTCTCTTGTTGCGGAGCACAGGCTCCAGACGCGCAGGCTCAGTGAGTTGTGGCTCACAGGCCTAGTTGCTCCGCGGCATGTGGGATGTGGGATGTGGGATCATCCCAGACCAGGGCTCGAACCCGTGTGCCCTGCATTAGCAGGCAGATTCTCAACCACTGCGCCACCAGGGAAGCCCTATTGGCTTCTTTTGAAATAAAACTAGTAAAGAAAATTAATCACCTACTTGGCCTCAATTAATAAATATACATGAATTAGAGATGTCTTTTTACCAAAGAGTAGAAACTTTTAGATACAACAGGGAGCTGAAGTCTAAACTATACCAAAAAAACAAACAAACAAACAAAAAAACACAGGTGGCAGTAATATTTATGCGGCCATTATAACCTGTTATTTTAAAAGCCAACCTACTTACATCATCAGTTTCTCCATTATTCTATTGGGTGGGCCCTAGTGTGGATGACCTACTACATTAACACTCCCTGAGGGAGTCTAGGTTGGATAGAGGAATATTCTCCAAGGATAATTAAATTGAGAGAGTGAAACAGAAGAGAATCATGTCAATGGAGCCTCCTTCATAGTTATTACTGAGCAACTGCTAAAAATTATTTGAAATAACTTCAAATCAATTAGAACTTTGTACCCTTCTTATCTTTTGGAAATTAATTCTTCTGTATTAAAGACACACTAAGATCCTCATATATTATGAAATAAATACATTTTTAAAAATACCTGAAGCAGATTTAGAATTCTGGGAAGGAGGACTTCCTGGACTCACCCAGAAAAATTTTCTGTCTAATTTTGTGGTTAATCCTGGAATCTTCCCCTCCTGACAGTGACCCCCTGAAACCTTGGTTTTAGCCTAGATTTAGAAACTTCTATAGATAGTCCCACCTCCAGGGTAGGTAAGTCTTAGCCTGTGATAACTGAGATAGCATTAAAGCTATGCATAATGGAGCTCATTTTACTTAAAAATAAAGAAAAGAAAAGAAAAGAGAAATGGCTACAGTTATTAAATCCATACGAAATGTGCAGCATTATATGTGTTCTATTATTTTATATTGTTAATATATCCATTTTAAGAGGAGAAAACTGAGGCAGAGAAGGAGTAATTTGCCCAACATGACACAGTAAGTGAAAAGTCAACTTACTATGTGCTAATTAGTTGCTAGGCAGATAGAAAGATGAATAATGTATAGCTTTCCTTTATAGACTGAATTAATTTATTCTATAATTATTTTCTTATATGTCACAAATCAAGGGCCTCGTCTACTGGAAAGCTCAGTGGTGCGCCTGATTCATGAGAAACAGTGGAAAGCATTCTTAGACAGTGGCTATCTGGTAGTTCTTAAAACAGTGTCCTGTTGATACTTTTATTAGTATTACTTAGAAATGGGTAATTCTGCCAATACCATGGCAGAGAAGGATCAGTATTACCAACTTTCCCTTTTACCTCAGGCTCCAATAGCGCTTAGCACCACCCTGTTACAGATTCTGTCATTTAAAACTTTGATATTTTGTTCATCATGGATTTTTGCATTAATTTTGCTTTTAAAATATTACATTAAAATATTATTTATCTCGATTACTGATTTTTTTTTGGCACTCCCTTAAATTTTGTGCTAAGGCAAGTACCTCATTTGCCCCACTTGCCTTATCCTAGTCTCAGCCCTGGTTAACAGCAAACATGGACACACCGTACATGAACAAGCCTGCTATTTTCTTGAGTTATGTGGCTGTCACAGGAGAAACCAAAGAATCACTCTTTGTGTAGTAGTTGGTACTCCTCTATAAAGACATTAATGAGGAGATACAGCTCAACTGAACAATACAATTGGGAAAGCATATCCTTTCTGGTAGAATTATACATAAATACAGAAGGCTTATAACTGTTTAATAAGCACAACTATACCCACTTTGTAAAAGAGTGATTCTGTTATTCCAGAGGGATTTGCTTAAAGCTAGCAATTCCATGGTATTGAAAGTTATGTCTTACAAAATCCATGTATTTTAAAATGTATAATTTAGTAACTCACTTTTATTTTTCTTTGCTTTCATAAGGGTCATTCATACACTTTATGTATTACCCAACACCCCCCAAACAGATGAATTTTGAAAATTCAAATGTCAGAAACTAGCAAGTATTTTTTATTCTAGTGCTTTTTTTTAACCCTCTTTGCCATAAAATTTAGTGAAATATGTAAAGGAGTGATTAGAGCTGCAGTTAGCCTTTGACCCTTACATATAGTTTGGCTCTGTTCCCCAAATTTCTGTTTTTAAACTCTTGTACCAACAGTCCTCTTCTTTATTCATACAGTAATCTTTCTTTAGTGATCAATTACATACATATATAAGTATATTTTAAAAGAATAGAAATGTTGCTTGTCATACACAAATGGCTCTTAGAGAGTTATTGGTTTCATGCCAGTGCTGTCAACTTTCCAACAACAGATTGGATTGGTTAAGAAAGAAGCCATAAACAGCCTATCAACAAGTATTTATACAGATGTTAATGAATTTAAAATTCTGTTAGTATAACATTTATGCCAAACTCCAATTTTATTTGTCCTTTATTGTGAGGTATGATGCAATAACTTCTTTTAATAAACACATGCAGACCACTTACACTTTATAATGTAAATCACATTTTTACTATTCCCAGCATAAGATACATAGAATCAGCCATTTATCAAAGTTACCAAAAATATTTCCATCACATGAAAAATTTTGCTCAGTATGCAACCACATCCTTCAAAAGCTTTTGGTAAAGAAATGAACTCATCTCCATCCATGAAACCAAGAGTATTTTTTTATTATATTACTGAGAAAGGCCATTAAGAGAAAAGAAAATAGTCATGGGAAAGTCACCATATGTATTAAAAATATAAATAATTAGCTTCTTTTTGTGTACCCCAAATGATAATTGAATCCTAACCTCCCTCTGTAAATTTAGAAAACTGATTAATTTGAGGCATATGGGTTTAATGAACACTTATTTTGCTTTTCATGAAGAAAAAAAAAATATTTCCATTAATTTAAAAAAGACTTCATTTCTTTTTTTTTAAATAAATTTATTTATTTATTTTTGGCTGCATTGGGTCTTCGTTGCTGTGCACAGGCTTTCTCTAGTTGTGGCGAGTGGAGGCTACTCTTTTTTTTTGAATTTTATTTTATTTTTTTATACAGCAGGTTCTTATTAGTTATCCATTTTATACATATTAGTGTATATATGTCAGTCCCAATCTCTCAATTCATCCCACCAACCCCCCCACGGGAGCTACTCTTCATTGCAGTGCGCAGGCTTCTCATTGCGGTGGCTTCTCTTGTTGCAGAGCATGGACTCCAGGAGCGCAGGATTCAGTAGTTGGCTCACGGGCTCTAGAGCGCAGGCTCAGTAGTTGTGGCACACGAGCTTAGTTGCTCCATGGCATGTGGGATCTTCCTGGATCAGGGCTCGAACCTGTGTCCCCTGCCTTGGCAGGTGGATTCTTAACTACTCTGCCACCAGGGAGGCCGCCAAGACTTCATTTCTTTTGGAGAACTTCTTAAAGCTGAACTGCTTTCTTCTAGGATTGTGTACATTGTCAACGTTTTATTTATAAAGTAGCTATACACACACACACACACACACACACACACACACACACACACATACATATTGTTTTAAATTTACTACCTTTGGTTGTCAATTTTTATCCCAATCTAATTCTGAATTTCAGAGCTGAAGTTTCTATTATAATAATTAAGTTAATCACATTTAGACATGTGTTATTCTCCACAATGCACAGGTTCATCTACGTGCTAAAAATCTAAATTCCAACTCTACATTTCTCAGAGAACATTAATCAACTATGACAATCACTCTGTAATTTTACCAATATTTGTTGAGCACCATCCTACTCTGTATCACTTAAAAAGTGTATATTCTAGTAGGCAAAACAGACACATGAATAGGTAAGTAAAGTATAATGTAATAAATGCTATCATGGGGTCTCTATATTATCCTTTGGAGGGCATCTCTAACCTAATTTGGATAAGGAATGGAAGTGTTCAAAGATCAGGAGCTTACCCCAAAGAATGTAATTTCTAAACTAAGACCTGAAGACCTGAAGTAAGAACACCACTGGTAAAGTGGATAATCCCAAACACAATGTCTATAGGCAAAAAAAATCATTTTGAGTAATTATAATACATCTGGATGATTGAGGCAGGAACTTAATAGATGTGTCTGAAGGTGTAAGGAAGACCTGTATGCTATGCAAAATGTTTTGAACATTATCCAAAGATAGTAGAGAACCAAGAGTTCAATCTCTGAAAGAGAAAACTAGACGTGTACTTTAGCAAGACCATTTGCAGTATGGAGATATATAAGTGGGAACAACGCCAAAAGGAAAAGGACCAGTGAGAAGGCTGTTACAGTAACTAAGAAGACATGATAGTAGGCTGAATTTAAATAGTCACAATGCAAATACCAGAAATTTGACAGAATGAAAAGAATTTAGAAGGTAAAATCAGCAGCTGAAGGGTGAGGAAGAATGCTGGTTCAGTACAACACTCTGGTTTCTGAATTTTACATTGACGATGATGGTAGAATTATAGGAACTTAGAAAAGGTGGGATAATACATGAGTTCAGCTTTTTACATATTCTGTTTAAATTATCTGTAGGATACCACAGTGGAGAGATTTTGGATGGATGCATTTCAGAAGGAGTTAAGGAAAGTGATTGAAGAACTTGAATGAATATCCTCTTACAGGAAGATTATAACCAAGGAATAAGATAGGGCCAGGATAGTACCCCAGAGAAGAATCCTGAGAGTGGAAGAGATAGCAAAGGAAGATGAGCCCTTGAAGGAAACTGGGGTTTAGACAAAAGGGCAGAGAAAAACCAGATAAGTGGAATTAAACAAGACTCAAATAATCCTTTTAAGAAGGAAGACTGAGCAATGTATAATATTATAGAGGAGTCAGTAAGAATTTCAAAAAGTCCCAAAGATTTAGCAGTACTAATGATCTTGGTGTGAACGGTTCCAGTGAAATGGTGTGGGGAGGAAGCCATATTGCAGTGAGCTGAAGCACGAATGTCAGTAAGTCAACAGAGACTCTCACTTACTCCTGTTCAAAATGAGGGCAGTGGGGATGAAAGGAGGAGCCAGGTATTACTGAGATACCCAGCAGGGAGACTAGACCCAGTTTCTGGATTAGACATGATTACATAAGGAATGAGCAGCCCAGGTTTACTCCAGGTCTGAATGACTTGGGAATTCAGGAAGAAAACCAGACTTAGTAGGATGATAATGATAAAAACAAGTTGTGATTCTGAAGTTCAGCTGGATCTGAGAACAGGAATAAGATAGAGGTTGGTGATATCTAGTTCTCTAAGCGGCCAGCCTCGAGGCAATAAACAATGCATATCTAATTGACTGGCATCAAAAGCCAGCACAGGGCTTCCCTGGTGGCGCAGTGGTTGAGAGTCCGCCTGCCGATGCAGGGGACACGGGTTCGTGCCCCGGTCCGGGAAGATCCCACATGCCACGGAGCAGCTGGGCCCATGAGCCATGGCCGCTGAGCCTGTGCGTCCCGAGCCTGTGCTCCGCAACGGGAGAGGCCACAACAGTGAGAGGCCCGAGTACCGCAAAAAAAAAAAAAAACATCAAAAAAGCCAGCACAATACCAGGCATGGGGTGTGGTGGTGGACAGCAGGGGTGCGGGTGCTCCTAGATACTTGCAGAGTGACAAGCATCAACATCTGAAGGAACACAAATATAAAGGAGACTGAAAGGAAGCACTCAAAGTCTGATGTTCCAAAGTCCTGTAGAGAAGAGAGTTTTAAGACAAAGAAAATGTTCTGTGTAGTTGAATTCAGCAGAGAGACCAATGAAGATAAGGAATAAATGTGTTTGGTAGATAAGATGGTTTAAGGCCCTCATAGTAAGGACACTTTCAATTTGGCAAAATCGGATTGCAATAAATTAAGGAGGAAATGGAAAGGAAAGACCGAGAGAGTAGACTCCTCTTAAAAGAATTTTGTTAACAACCAGTATCTTTTAGTGTGAAAGACAAAATATTAGAAGAGTATAGAATTTGTCCCTGAAATCTTATGTGTCATTTTATATAAGTTTATCAAATTGGGAGATACAAACCTATAAATTATGAGAGGAAAATTGTTTATAGTTTAGAAAATATTTAGCAAGTAGATAAATTTGGATACCTAGAGAAGAAAATATTTGCACCAGTGATAACAGATAAAGGATTATGAATGTCAGTTGAAAACAAGAATGGAAATACTAGAATCCAGCAGACAATTGGGGAGAACAAGAAAGATATTTTACACTTTATGACCTATAATTGGTAAATAATCATATGAAATCACTTTCAATCTCACTAGCAGTAGAGGCATATAAATTAAAATCATATTAGACAATATCTTTCTCAAATTATCAACAGCTTTAAAATATTTAATATCCCAATGTTGACTAGGGGCTTAGTGAAATGAATAACCTCATATAGCATGTGGTAAATTGGTGAAAGTTTTTAAAACTATTTGACAATATAGATTATACTGTGTTCCTCAAAATATTTATAACTTCAGACATGTTATCTTTAATTCCACCTGAAAAAGTGGATTAAAAGGAATACTTAAAAACCTTCATGTAACAAGTTAGTACCTCACAGTGTATAACCCCTAAAAGTATTTTCAGGATGAGATTTCCATTACATAGAATGCATTTGTTATAGTACTAACTGAAAAGTAGAATGTATAGGATACATACAATTGTATGTAAACAAAAAACAAATCTATGAACAAAAGAACTAAAAGAAAATGCCTTAAAAGTGTTATCCAGTTGCTGTCTTTGAATAGTGGGGCTCTCTGTGGATTTTCTTTTCTTTGACTTTTTAGTTTTCAGTATTTTTAAAATCATCTATTATGAAAATGTATTATTTTTATAATAAAAAGTTTAACAATTTGTTTAGATAAAATTATTAAAATGTGTGTTTTGAAGTAAAGCAGCATATAGAGACTGTAGTAACTAGGGGAGAGCAAGAATCAAAAGGAGACCTTTTTTCTTAGGTTGATGGTATGAGAAATTTATGAAGACCCAGAGAAGCAGGGAAGAGCAGTAGATAGGCAGTAGGTTCAAGTTTTGCAGAACAAATGATGCTTCTTCTAAAACCAAGAAGATTTATTGGGGAGCCTGAGTAGAAGGTGATAAGCATCTGTTAAGTAATCCGGGTCACCATCATTCTTCCTACACAAGATGCTAAAAGCAAGCTTCAAGGAGTAAATACTACTGTCTCCTCAGTGACAGGGATAATCCTAAAATGGTTTAGCAAAAATCATTTGCCAGAATCATTTCCTCCAGCATTTGAATGGCAGTATTTTTGAATACATCCAACCAATATCACCACTATGCTAGTTCTCTTTTTTACACTGAACTCATGCCAATCTACCAATCTATGCCTTCAGGTTAAAAGGGTTAATATGAATTGGACCCTTATAGTGAAATCTCTAATCTTTACCCAGGGATTGTTGTTTAGAACCTTGGCTGAGTTCTGATGTAAAACCACTTAGGGTTTATGGAGTGTTATCGTACAGTTGAGGAAAACTTTTCAGAATGAACACTTTAAAAAGGGACTATTGCAAGTATATATGTCACTATTTTTAAAAACAGAAAGACGTAGAGATAATTTTTATTTTCAGCTAAAAGTACACTTGCTACAAAACAATTCTCTACATATCAAGAGTAGATAAGTTTCCAGTCGTGGGTTCAGTTGATTATCAGGGTCACTGATTCCTCACTACTATCTGTCATTGTACTCATGGGTTCACCATTTGGTCTAGTCAACCAAGAAAGGCAGATAAAAGGCTGGGACTCTGCTGGCGAAGAGACTTAATGCTTAATGCAGTATGGGTGTAGCAACTCCAAATCTTCCCTTTGTTTGAGTCTCTTTTATAGTTTCTTTATAAGGAAGGCCATTATCAAAATGGTGTCTGCTCATGGATTCAGTGGTCAGCCCTTGAAAGTGAAGTAATTGTTCCTTCAATACAGCAACTATGAAGGGATTGGCTTAAACTCAGGAAGAAGGGGTATGACCATTTTAGAAACATAAAGTGGCACAAGAAGTTAACAGGAAGTTAACTTTACTAAGTAACGTAATTTAGAGAAAAAAAATCTTGATTTGTAGCTTTCCTGAGAGCTGGCTCCAGTATCTCTTTGGACTGAAAACTAGAGTCATTTCACTAATACAGCAGTAACTTTTAAGGAATAAAAAGACCTGATGAATGTACCATCCTCAACATATTCAGAAAGACAGATGCTAAATGTGTGTATACATGTGTGATGTATACATGTGTATACATGTATGTGTCTCTGTACAGCACCAAGCATTCAAAACAGGCTTTGCACCATGCTCCATTTGTTTTCCAAACAACTTGCAAATATAAAATGACTTTCTATGTACCAAGATCTATAGTGAAAGAATAATTCCAATTAATAAATTGACATTTTAAACATCAGGTTTTAAATTATAGAATTCTTGTGAGTTTGATTACCATGAGTTAGTTTCAAGAGGTACCTTCTCTGGTGTACTGTCAGTCAAGCCTACGATGCTAACAAGTCCCTAAGCATGGTGATGGTACCAAGAAAGAAGCAGTCTAACAACTCAAGAGAAGTGCTCTAAAACAACAGGTCTTCATTGTAACTCAAATGCATTGTAACTCAAATGCATGACATTGATGTAGCAGCAATGTCTGCAGGGTTTTTTTTGAAAACTACAAACATACGTATAGTAAATTTAAATGCGAATATAACGGTCGGATTTTTCTTTTTCTTTTATTTTCTTACTATTTTATTTTTCTTTATATTTGTTATCTTGTGTTCTTACCTTGTATAATTTCTCTTCTTGCATATTCTCCATACCCATCTTCATTGTTACGCTTTCCCCCCTCCATCTTTGAAATCACTGCTATGGCATTAGCACAGGTTTCCTAAACCTAATATAAATGATATCCTAACTTAAGTATTGTACTAGCTTACACGAACCAAGCTTAGTTTTACATAGAATTAAAATTCTGTTTTGAAAATCCTCAATATAATTTATAAATTCTACATATGGATAAGATAGCATGAGAACAATTAGACTTTAAATTCTGTCTACCAAAAATAATTATTTGCATTTTCTAAAACACTAATAAACAAGCCCTATAAAATGTAGGTTGCACTAAAACAAGTCCTTTATTTTTCAAAATAGATGGGTTTGAAACCAAGCTGGAAAAGCACTTAATCTATAAGTGACTGACATTATTTCTCTTACAGATGATTTAGCTCCCATGAATTAAATTGTCTTGTTTTTCTTTTTTTCTTGTGATAAAATTGTTAGCCTAGACTGAACAGCTTGGCCAAAATTTGATCTCTTTAAATAACAAATAAAATTTCCATACATTTTCCCTAGGTAAGGAAGAAGAATTTATGTGTAAGGATACCACTGCAAATGAAAAATTAGAAAGGAATAAAGAATATACATACCAATGGCTTCATACACAGGTTGGGGTTCATGAAACCAGTTCCAGAAACATGAAATGGTGAGGTCATTTCCTTTAAATTAGATTTTTGTATTGCAAGTACATCTTGAAAACTGAAACCTAGGTTAATTGTGCTAAAACAAACATGACTTTATATAGCCAAAGGCCAATACTCTACATTGCCAGGTTATAAATGGCCTCTTATGTAGAATAGATTTGATCACTCTTTATATTTTTCACCATAAAATATTCAAGAACTTAGTTTCTGTATTGCTTAAAACCAACACAAATGATTGGTGGTGATGATGAACCACACAAATGATTCTACTTTATAAAGTAAAATGCATGGTATTGATTAACTGTTTATAAATATCATATGTATTGGAGGTTATAGTATTTTATTTTATGTTATTTTTGTTATCATATATGTTTGGCAGTTAAAATTATAATTCAACCCTGATGCCACTTTACTAGTCATGTAACTGATTTTCAATGATGTCTCAATGCTTTAGTTTCCTCTTCTTTATAGTGAGATGATAATATCTTATCTCTCTACTTCACAATAGAAGTGAGCTCTCAAGGTTGAGCGTATCAAATGTTGATGTCCCTTAGCAGCAAACAAGGTGCCTTGAGCTTAATAGGTAATCAATAAATTTTTATTACATTAATGTATGTATTAGTTTTCTAGGGCTGCCATAACAAAATACCACAGATTGTGTGGCTTTAAGAGCAGGGATGTATCTATATTTTCTCACAGTTCTGGAGTTTATAAGTCCAAGATCAAGGAGTCAGCAAATTTGGTTCCTTTAGAGGTCCATCTCCTTGGCTTGCAGATTGCTACCTTCTCACTGTGTCCTCACATGACCAACCCTCCACCTGTGTTATCTGTGTTTTAACCTCTTCTTACAAGGACACCAGTTATATTGGATTAGGGCCCACCCCTATGACCTCTTTTTACCTTAAGTACCTCTTTAAAGGCCCTATCTTCACATAGTCATATTCTGAGGTATTGAAGCTTAAGATCTGAACATATAAACTTTGAAGGAACAAAATTCAGCCCAAAAAATGTAACATAAAACACTTATGTGCATAACCACTAAACCCACTAAACTTCTTTTTTAAGGAAAAAGAAGTCTGGATATAATATTTTGACATAAATTTTTTTAAATTGAAGTATAGTTGATTTACAATGTTGTGTTAGTTTCAGGTGTACAGCACATACATATTCTTTTTCATGTTCTTTTCTCTTATTGGTTATTACAAAATATTGAGTATAGTTCCCTGTGCAATACAGCTGACATACATTTTTAAGACTTTCATTTTAGCTACATATATCCCCAAAACAGTAAAAAAAAGAAGTGCTATTATAAGCATTTATTAAATATGTAAACCAGTATTGAATCTAAATGTAGATGACACTTTGGAAACGTTTCCAGGGATTGTGGGTGATAACTATTTAAATGAATAACAAACAAATAAATCTACAATTATGAGGGCTTAAACTTAATTTAGCAGAAAATTATAGTGTGCAAAAATGAAACCTTTTTTTATAATATATACAAATGGAAGTCTTTGTATGTAGTCAATTCTATCCATATAATTTCTTTAAAAACATGGAAAAGAAAGTGAAGAATGAAAGTGAAATTAAAACATTTCAAAATCTGGATTGTTATATCCTATTTCATTGTGAGCAAAGAAAGTAGGAATAAAGCAATCAACATTTGAGACTTTTTTATTTTGCTAAGTATTCTAATTAATGCAAGCACAATTTATTTTATGTTGGTATTAATCAATTTAGCATAATTCATAACATGACATTCTTAGGACTGTAAACAAATATAGTATAACCCATAGCTTACCGTCTGTATTAACCAGGTATAAGAGATCTGGTTTAGAAATATAAAAGCATCTGTATAGATAATGTGAAAAATACAAGCAAAATGTTTCAGGATGTATTTTAGATATGCTTAAACATTTCACAACATCCCTTACTCCTAAATAAGTTATGTTTAAACATATAATGCAACAAGCAATTGTTGATGGATTTTCTGTTTTGAAAATATAATATAATATATAAAAGAAGATATAGGTAGTAATATTTTAAGAAAAATTATTTTCAAAAACAGAAGTTCTTGAAAAGCCAAATATCAACAGAAGTTCATTGTGAGCATTAGTATAATGCCTTAAATACACCAGAGCTATTTTAAAAATAGGAAGTTGTGCCTTTCTTATAAGTAAGATATATAAGTACATGTAGTAAAATATTTATATTTTCTAAAATTCATTAGCTATGGTTATTGGTACTTTCAGATTTTTGATCAGTGTATGTGCTTATGTTCAGCAAAGAAGGGTAGCATTAAAGTGTTGTTTAGAAATTTAAATTTCATGTCAAACTGAATTTTAAAATGACTATGAAAAGATGTAAATTTGTATGATTTTTGCATGTCACCTAATTTAAGAAAACTATTATTTCCATTTTGTAAATTATTTATTTCTCCCAAAATTTTCATTGGGCATGTCTTTCATAGTCTTCCTCTACATTTATATAATGATATGATTTCTGTTTTTGTCACTATGCAGCAATCACTTCTTGCCTGAGTTAGATCCAGATGTACTTAATGGTGGAAGAGTTCAGCTTGTGGTAAGAAATGTGTTTAAAGTTCAGAAAAAATGTTGTGCACACCAGTACTCAATAAATGGCACTTTAAGATATGTCCATAAGTAGTATAAATTATGAAAATACCACAGCTGTATCTTTTTGGGATAATGTCAAAATGCTATGTATTAAAATAGTACCATGTTTTCTTAGCTTGTAATATAACTTTAAAATATGATATTACTTTAAAATATTAATTCTATATGGTAGATTTTAAAATATTAGCATGCTCCTGTATTTTTTAAAATACTCTGGACAAAAAGTTGTATAATAACATTATTTTCTAGAATATTTTAAGAGTAAGATATTTGAGGGAAACAGCAAATTACCCTCACAACTCAGGAAATCAAACCAGATAAAAATTAGAAAGTAATTGTGAACACCACCATTCTAAGTAATAAAGTGTAAATTATTGGAGCTCAGGACTTCCCTTGTGGTGCAGTGGTTAAGACTTCATCTTCCAATCCAGGGGGTGCAGGTTTCGATCCCTGGTGGGGGAACTAAGAGCCCACATCCTTGCAGCCAAAAAACCAAACATAAAACAGAAGCAATATTGTAACACATTCAATAAAGACTTTTAAAAAATGGGCCACATCAAAAAAAATTATTTTTTAATTGTTGGAGCTTTAGGAACAACCAAATTCTAACTTGGTCACCAGAGTGTAGACTCTAGACAGTATAACTAATGAGCATTGCAAAAGTCAGTTGAACTATATATGTGCTATTAGAAGGAAGACTATATTAGCAGAAGGAGAATGGCCAATATGGAGTCTAGAGAAAGAGTCCCCAGACAAGAAATTTTAAATGTGTTTCCAGAAATTTCCAGAGAAGAGGTTACCCTAACCAGTGATGGAAGTGTGTGGCTTCCTTGGCAGGTGAAAATGGATGCATCAAGTGGCCCTAACTTTATGACACCTTCCATTTATGTCAGCTAGTAAATATTCCTTGCTCAGATTCTACATTCACCAAGAAAACTGATTATAATTTAACTTACCACGTAGAATTTAGTATAAAAAGGTAATGTATTCCCTAATGGGAACTAGTATTATCGTATCCAGAGCAGTTATTCATCATTCTCCTGAATAACTCATTCAAGGAGTTTTCCTGAAAGAGGAGAAAAGTTAGGACAATAGCTAAAATTAGTGTGTTTATGAAAATATATAGCATCTATGTACATATTTGAAATAATCACTCAGCAAGTATTGTCTTGCATTTTAATAGAGATCCCTGTGGCAGAGTGACATGTAGATTACCCTAGGAAAATTGGTACTTCAGGCTATTAACACCCTACGTGTTATTTACTAGCACTTTTGCACAGATTTTTGTGTGGCCACTTTGGAGCAAGAATGGGGAATATAAAAGTGCCAAGGAATGCCAGGATAAAGGAAGGGATATTACATTTAATTATTATACCTCTAAAAATGAATGAAAACAGATTGGGTAGATTACTAATCAAAATGGTTCTATGAGATTAATGCTCTGACATTAATCTCCTTCCTCCCTATCCCACTATATTATACTACCTACAAATGTATGACAAATACATAGCAATGATAAATGATTTTTTTTAATATGTTGAAGAGGTACAGCTGTACATAAAACAAGGTAAGTATTAATAGTAGTAGAACAGACTTTTTTTTTTTTTTGAGTCAAGACAGGGGAATGGATCAAGGATTTATGCTAAAAGGATACTGGGGTAATTGAAGGCCAAGAGTGGAAATCATGCAGGGTGTTGGAGAATAAGAACACCCTACTGGTGGGGGAACTTGTACAGATAATTGCACAACTGGGACCAGGCCATAACTAAGAGGAAAATCTTAAAATTTTAAAAAGCTGCAACTGCTGCTACTATAAGATCCTCAAAGACATAAGAATAACACCCATAATAAAAGGACAGAAAATTATGGAAAAAAAAGGATCAAATTTTAATTAAAGGAGAGATGGATATGCAAATAAGCCTATTATAAATTCTGGAAATAAAAAATATCATTGAACTGAACCCTCAACTAGACATCATAGAATAGAGAAGTAGTGAATTGAAAGTTTATTTACAAAGGATCAATAGATTGACAGCTAACATCATATCAGAACAAGGCATACCAAAAGACAATGGAGTTATTTTTTAATAATAGGGATGAATATAAATATCATCTAGAATATTCATCACTAACCTTCAAAAGTGAGGACAGTTAGACATAATCAAACGTTCAAATGCTGGGTTTTGAGGAAGCTAATAAATAACCTCTCTGTCTTCCAAATGGGATTAAAGCATATTGTATGACAGACAGGAATGAGAAAAATGCAAACAAGATATTATTTTACTTACTTCCAAATATATACTTCAGAAGGCATGTCATAGAGCTAGACAATTATATTGTTTATTAAATTTATCCCCGCAAAACGCTAGCATTTTCCTGCAGAAGACAGTCATAGTTCAGGTTCTCCAGAAAACAAACTCTGAGATTCTGATATTTGAAAGCAGGATGTTAATTGGGGAAGGCTTTCAGGAACAACTCCTTTGAGGGATGAAAAAAGCAGGATTGAGCAGAAGGAGAAGGTGGATTTTCAATAGAGTTAAATGATAAATCTTAACATTAATATGTGCAAGGCCCCTACAATGATAACTATCAAACATTGCTTATAAAAAAATCAAAGAGATATACCACATGCATTAATAGGAAGACTCAAATTGTAAGATGTCAGTTCTTTCCAAACGATCTATAAATTCAATAAACTTTAGAAAGCTTTTTAGTAGAAATGGACAGATTTTTTTAAATGGAATTTTAAATATGAAAATGCATAAGACCTAGAATAGTCAATGCACTCTTGAAAAGGAATAGTAAGGAGAGTCACACTATTTGATTTCAAGACTTGCTATAAAACCCCAGTAATCAAGACTGTATGTTATTGTTCATAAAGAAAAAAAAAAATCAACCAATGGAAAAGAATAGAGAGTCCAGACGAATACCATACTTATAAAGTTAATTGATTTCCTTAAGGATACTAAAGCAATTAAAAAGAGGGAAAGAATAATTTTTTCAACAAATAGTGCCGGGCAACTGGACATCTACATGGAAAAAAGAAATGAATCTCAACTCCTACTTCACATCTTACTTAAAAATAAATTTGAGATGAATCATGGGGCTAAATGTAGAAGCTAAAATTATAAAAATTCTCAAAGAAAACTTAGTATGGTATTTTCAAAAACCTGAAGTAGGCAAAGATTTCTCAGATGAAACAAAAAAAGCATAATCAAAAAAAGAAAAAGGTAAAGGTTACTTAGTAACTGACACTGTTTTCTATTTTGGAAGAAACAATCTTTTGGATATTAATGGCTTAGATGATAAGGTTTTTGGAAGGCATGTGTTCACCAATATTTTCTTGACATGTAGGTATTGTCTTGTTTGGAGGAGGGTGGGATTTCTGTGTTTTAAATAGGTGTAGTGAAATTATGTCATTAAATTGAAGCAAATAAAACCTGATTTTAAAATCCTGAGGCTTACAGATAAAGTCTCTTTGGCCAGCAGGAGAGTCCCCTATGTGGTTAACATGTTTTTCCTTGTTTTGTAACTGGTCTCACCAAAATTGTGGTATTGCTTTGATAGTTCCCCCTTATTCCTGACTGGTTCTTTTGATGTCTTAGCATTGACGGAGCTATTCTAATGGGAACATTAAATACATACTCTTGTGCACTGATTGAAATAAAATCGGGAAAGAATGTGTTACATTTTTTAGACTAAAATCACAAGTGTAAATTGGAAGCCAATTGTTATTTCATTTTCAACAGTTTTCTACTGAGGTTTTTTGACAAAACAATTGTATCACTTAGCCAGATACATTTAAAAAAGTGACATGCTATAGAATGGTTTCTATTCTGAGTTCAGTAATAGCAAACTTGCTCACTTAACAATGAGAAGGTCATGCATATGGGTGGGAAGGTGGGAAGGGGATGTAAAGGAGAAGAGCACAGATCTGGATCTGAAAGAAGATGATCTTTAGATTCAGGTGTCATGAGTTTTTGTAGCTCATCATATGGGGGTAGCTTTTTAACCACAGCGATGGTTTTATGGCTTTATTTCACTCTATTTAAATTTTTCTCACATCAAACATTAAGGACAATGCTTTCTCACAGGACTTCAAGCATTCTGTGGTTTGGGTGAAATCCCAGCTACTTTGAGGCTGCTTTGCATTCCATCATGGCATTTTCTCCCACTTCAGGGCTGAATCCTGATAAATCCTTACTTAATGATATTAGACATTATGTAAAAACAATATTTTATAGTCAAGAAGTGACTCTTTCAACTCTTAAGTTCAGCCCAAGATAGTAATAAAAGTTCTGAGAGTAATTTTAGATGAAATAAATTACCTAACACATATGTCCTTAAAATAAAATATCTTGAAATTTCTATCTATCCTTACTCCCAAATTAGACTTAATGTATAGTATTTTTATATTAATAATGACTATAATAAGAAGGCAGATATCTTTTGTGACTTTGTAGTATACAAATATGTGATGAAAGGCATTTCAGGGAATTTTATAAGTAGTAAAACATAAATATTGCAGAAAATAATCCAATGTGACATTTCTAACATTCAATTAAGAATTAAATACTATCCTTGGTAAATAAATGATGTTAAGTTATTTAGTTTCGTCAGTTGCCTTTAAGATTGATTTTCATCAAAATTACTGTACTAAAGTATTTTCTTTTGTTGTACAGACTCAAATAGCAAACCTCAATTTTAAAATTGGCTCTTATTTGCAAAAAATGCTTTGACATAGTGCATTTGTTCTGCCTAGGCAGAAATAAAGGATTGTGGTATCATTTTGAAGAAGGTTGTTTGACAGAGCCTGTTTGTTTATTTGGGGTAATGTGAGCTGCATTCAGAAAATGTCATATTTTGTTTCATGATTGTATACATTCTCTCCCACTGCTCCCAGGCAAGGCTTGTAAGCAGAGAAGACACGGATTTAGACCTTTTTTCCATGACCAGTGGAAGTGCTTTGTCTGTGAAGAGAGAAAAAAAAAATCAGGCACACAGACACTCAGCAGGATCTTCAAGTAAGTTGTGGTTTCCTTCAGAATTAATTTAGAAATCACAAATGAATTGATGGAAACTAATGCCAGCAAGCATTCTTTAACAGATAAGGGGTAGGATGCCAGCAACCATAACTGCCCGAAACTATGCATTTGAATTTTTTCCTTCTTTAAATGTCTTCTTTTGATATAAACAGAATTAAATTGTTTCAAAATTAATAGCATCAGTTTTTATTTTAATTGTATTCTGTGACTCAGTGGTCTACTCCCCCACCCCCCAACCCCCATGGATTCTTTGATCATTTAGTTCTAAAAGAATTTGTTTAGGCTAATTGTAAAAAGTTGGATTTATATATCAAAGTAGTGTGTTTTGGTCTTTTGTCATTAATTTAATATATATTGTAAGTAAAGTTTGTTTTTGAAGGAAATTTTTTTTTAAAATAACAGATTTTAGATAATAATTTTATACTGTCAAAACCATGCTCTTAAAAACTATTTCCATTGAAAAGATGACAGTTTATGTTTCTTAATGATGACTTTTTCCAATTGTAAACTTGTCACACACATCTGTTACCTTTAATTTGGTAATATAACTATATATATATATATATATCATGGTTTCAACAAGAATTGCATAGCAGTTCTTAACTCTGAAAAGATTGTAAACATTAAAAAATATCTGTATCTTAGGATATTTGGGGGTAATAAAGCATAATTTTTTCAAACTCTTCAATTAACTTACACTGTAGAGATTTTGAAATATCTTCTACAGTGTTACGGTATATGAGTATAAAAGATGTTTCATTTAATACCGTATTTTGTTAATTTTCCCAAAGTATAGTGAACCTCAAAAGTCCACACATTAACTTACACTTCATTTTAAGGAACAGTTATTCTATAAAAAGATTTATTATTCATTGATGGTATGGTTATATACACACAAAGTCAATATTTGATTGAATATGAACAATTCAGCAGTCCGGATGGTGCTCTTCAGATAAATGAAAACTTCAAAATGATTCTCTGACTTTTCATCCAGATGCTTGGTATTATTGGATTACAGTCATTTAAATCCATTAATACATGCAAGTTCATTTTGATAAATTTTAATTTTGTTTTAAAATTATTCTTTTAATATGTCTAACTTAAAAATATTTCCCAGCCTTCAAAGTTCTTAGAGTGCTTGAATTTTCCTTACTTAATTATAGAATCTGGTCATGAAAGGTTACTCTAGTCAATATGGTTAAGAAATATTTTAGGTTCATTCACCTAAGTAAAATTATTCATTTAATATAAATTTTCTACAGCAACATAATGTGTTAATTACATCAATTATATATATATATATATATATATATACACATACACATATACATTTCAGAAGGAAATGTGCCACACATAATAATGAATATTGCCATATCCATTTTAAGCATTGCCCATTACAAACTCATATCACTTCGAAGCAGTGTAGGTAAAAAGAAACAAACCAAATAAAATTTTAACAAAAATTGCCTTGTCTTGTACAGAATAACAAAGCTTCTGTTCATAATGTACCATCTGAATGTTAAAACATAAATAACTCAATGTCAGCAACTATCCTGAAATGCAGTCTTCATCTTTCACTTACATAGGCACTGAATCGTAGATTTTAGAGTATACAAGATCATTATAGAGAGTTCATTTCTTAACACTTTCTCTAAGAAACTGTAGTAAGGCAATTCTCACTGTAATTTCAATTAGTTTGTCAATAAGTGACATTATTGCAAACATTACTAAGCACTAAATCTGTTCACTTAGTGACAATTTAAGGCAAGCCACTTTAGAAAAATAGAGTTTTTATTAAATAACAGAATGAATATGAATAAATACTACTTGCTGAATTACTGTCATTACTAGTTTACTATAATAGTCATGTAATATAATGGTAAAGGATGTGAGTGAGCTCAGACACCAGTTTGCCTAGATCTGTATCATGACTTAATTTCCTCATCCTTAAAATGGGAATGATACCTACCTTGTAGAGTTGTTTTAGGATCAAATGTAGCACATTTAGAATAGAATCTGGCTCAGAATAAGTGCTTAGTAAATGTTCTTTGTAATTGCTACCCACACATAGCTGTAAAAAAAAAAAAATCAATTGAGGTAAGAGTAAGATATTGAAGTCTCTAGTGTTGAGTCACACGGGCTAACGAGCTCAGCTTAAAAGAAATGTACTCTTAATAGTTACTTGACTGAAAACCTTGGCATAGCTTATTACCCATAGGAATCTTTTAACTCTCAAAGTCTTTGGGTCCTAGGCCCCCATGGTCCTGGGCCAACCACTTAAAGTCTTGCTTTTTTGAAAGCTCTTTTTCCAACAGCTGTCTCTCTCTCAAAATCTTGTCACCTTATTAAAGCTAAAATACTTCTTTTAGCTTTGCAAGTCAAATCTAGAGAGTAGTTTATGGGCTGCAGCTCTAAAATTCTTTCAGCCTTTGAGCTTTTCTAGGTATTTCTCTTTCAATGTTGCTATAATATTTGTAACATGTATTCTTTACAATTAGATACATTCAGGTTTAAAAACCCCATTCCACCATCACATGTAAGTTGTGTGACCTTGGATAAATTATTTAACCTCTGAGAATGAGTTTATGATCTATAAAATGGAAGTATAATGTCTATCTCATAGAGTTGTAGTGAGGAATAAATAAGTAAAAATATATGTAAAGTATGTGATATATTGCCTAGTAATAAGTAAGGGCTTAAAGTATAGTCCTTGTTGTTTGTTATTGTTGTATGTTTTATGTTACTGCTGCATTACTTTAAATAACTTCAAAGTAGAGTTGTCTTCCTTTTCTGTGTGTCAAATAATTCCAGAACGACTGTACTTTCAGCATGCTATCCATCTCAAGCAATACTGTCTTTTCTTAGAGAATTTCCTCGTTTTTTGTCCTTTTCCTTTTAGGTCTTATTGCTCTCTTACAAAAGGCCAAGGGGATCTTCTGCTACCTATCTTTATAAGCTATCTAATGACTTGAAAAGAGATGAAAGAGGTCACGCTCTTATTTAAAAATGTGCCATTTATAAAATGACTATGCCAAGAAACTTCCTCATTTAGCCAATATTTAGATAAAAATATTTGATTTCCTTAAATGGTTTTGGTTTTGGTTTTCTCGATTAATGTTCCCATTTAATACTTAAAATAAAGGATGCATTACAATAATAATAACTTTATTGCTCTAGCAATTTATAGCTTAACCAATTTCTTTTAATTATCTTTTCTTATTTATAATGATTATTTTTCTTTGATAGCTGATATAAATGAGACTTAGAGAGTTTATTTAATTTGACTTTGGCACAAAAAAAACTTAGCAAGAGAAAGCAGCAACTTGAACCCATCTTTTCTTATTCCAAACTCAGTGCTATATTGTCTTCTATTCTTCCTTGGGCCAAAATATATAGCTTAGTTAGTAAGAATAGAACATAATTAATGTAGTTCCTCTTATTCATTCATTCATTCATTCAAGAGCCATTTATTGATTGATCATTACTCACTGTATGCCTAGTTTAGGTTTCCAGTTGCCTTCTTCTCATCATCTCTGCACTTTCCAGGACATACTCCATTTTCAAAGTTAGCCAGGGACTGAGAATCCACAATACCTCTGTAAGAGTGCATACTCAGCCCCAAATCAGCTTCTTCTTTGAGCATGTCTAAATTCTCATGAAATGTAAGCCCTTTTAATATGGTACTGAATTTTCTGAATATGGAAAAAAATATTTTTCAGAAGTAAAACAGCTAATGTTGTTGGAGTGAAGAAGGCTTCTTGGAGGCAATTGATCTGTACCTAGAATGACATTTGGGATTTAAGTAAGGAAAAAAGTGGAAATAAATCCACTAAACAAAGGCAAAGGGGGGGAATATATTTGTGAAACTTTGAGGAGTCTGTCTGGACCAGAGATTCCACATACTGAAGTAATGTAAAATAAGGTTGAATTAAAAATGAAGCCTAGTTTTAGGTATGTTTGAAAGTAAAGTGGAGGAATTGGATTTTCCTACTGATAATGAGTAACAAAGATTTCTGAAAATACCTTAGTGTTTCAGAAAGCCTAAGATCAGTTGAAGAAAGGCATTCTGAGTCAATCCTAACATTATACAATGACTCCAATATATTGACAAAGTAATTTTACAGCTCTTATCAAAAAAGGTTAATTTGATTATCAAAAGTACAAAGTGAAATATATAGCTTACTAGATGTCAGTGCTCTGGAGTATGTGGAGATTGAGAGACTAAGGTGGTAGCTAAAGCAAAAGTAGATTTCAAGGATGACCATTAAAGTTTACTCCAAATTTACTAAGTACATTCCATTAACATAAATTAAAATTTGCAAGTCAAGAATTATTAGCACGTTATATATTCATGTATGTCTGTATGTATATATGTACATATTTATGGTATCTAATTTGTACACAGCTGCAGTGTACACACATAATATGCATTTATAATCCCTCACTGAGTAAACTTAAGACTTAAATAGTGTTGCATATATCTGTGGGTCATTATATAAACCACATCATGGGTACGTAGTGGGTGCAAGCAATTGCGTGCCTACAATAAGCAAAGCACTATACAGATCATTAAGCAAGTACAAAGATGGAGAGGTACAAGGCTTAGAACAGCCAACACAGTGTTGAAGGAGAAGAGCAAAGTTGGAAGGCCAACACATCCACTTCAATACTTACAAGAAAGAAAAAAGCAAATTAAAATGAGCTACCACTATACACCTATTAAAGTGGCCAAAATCTAGAACACTGACAAAACCAGAGGCTGGCAAAGATGTGGAGCAACAGGATCTCTCATTCTTTGCTAGTGGGAATGCAAAATGGTACAGCCACTTTGGAGGACAGTTTGGCACTCTCTTACGAAACTAAACATACTCTTACCATAAGATCCAGCAGTTTTGCTCCTTGGTATTTACTCAAAGGAGTTGAAAGCTTACGTCCATAGAACAACTCGCACATGGATGTTTATAGCAGCATTATTCATAATTGCCAAAATTTGGAAGCAACCAAGGTGTCATTTAGTGGGTGAATGGCTAAATAATCTGTAGTACATCAGATAATGGGATATTGCTCAAGGGTAAAAAGAAATGAGCTACCAAGCCATGAAAAGACATGGAGGAAACTTAATTGCATATTAATAAGTGAAAAAAGTCAATCTGAAAAGGCTACATACTGTATGATTCCAACTGTGTGACATTCTTGAAAAGGTAAAATTATGGAAACAGTAAAAATGTCAAAGGTTGTACGGGGTTGGGTGGAAGAATAGGTTGAGCATAAAGGATTTTTAGGGCAGTGAAAATAATCTGTATGATACCATAATGATGAATACATGCCATTCATTATACATTTTTCCTGACCCATAGAATGTACAAAACCAAAATCCAAGAGTGAACTGTAATGTAAACTGTGGACTTTGGGTGGTTATATTTTGTCAATTTAATTTCATCATTTGTAGCAAAGGTACCTCTGTGGTGGGGATGTTGATAATGAAGGAGCCTATGCATGAGTGGGGGCAGGAGGTATATGGGAAGTCTCTGTACCTTCCTCTCAATTTTTCTGTGAACCTGAAACTGCTCTAAAAAAATAATCTTAATAAAAGTGAGGAGGGGAAAAAAGAAAAAAAGTGAAAAGAAAAGCTCAGAAAGGTGTTCCTTACCAGCTATTGCCTGAGATTTACTTTGGAATAGGTGGGATTTAGCTTTTAATTTTATAAATAAATTGTCCAGAGCTAAGGACGCAGAAAATTGTAGAGCTGAGACTCAAATCTGAGTCTCCTGATTCCTAGTGTAAAGATATCACTTGCTTCCCATCCAACTTGTCTGCATCATGAATGCGTTGCTTCTATCTATCTCAATGTAAAGATGGGACAAAAAGGCAATATTATAAATTATGATTTCTTTTTTTAAAAAAGTACAAAGAGGAATTGTATATACTTAGCACATAGAAAGCACTTAAGAGAATAAATGAATTTATCAGCCATTGTTGCTTTTCTCCTATATCATATATTCATATCACCTTATTTTTCAATGGATATTATCTTCTCCAGAACAAGGGAAAAACATTTCCATTAACATTTTATGTCCTTCTCTCTAAACTGTTTGTATGAGATTTATACTAGTAAATGGTTACAGATTTTAAAGAAAGGTTGTAATATGTTATAAATAGCACTCTATTATGGAATTCAGTCAACATGAAGACGGAATTTTGAAGGACTTAGCCTCTATCAGGGAGGAAAATCTAAGCACTTTATTTCAGATTCCATTGGCCACAACAGTGTGGTACTAATTTTCCATGTTTCTTGTTTATTCTCCTTCTCCCCTGCTAGTGTGTATGTTCCAGGGGGGCAGGGAATTTAGTGGAGTATCCTTGGTGCCTAGACTAACTCTGTCGCATGGTAGGGCCTTTGATGTATATTTGATGAATGAATTATTGTATGAATGAATGAATATGGCCATCCTTTAGCTGCATTAGGGCCAGAAGAGAGAACATCTGACATTTTTTTCGAGTTCTGTAGCAGAAGGCAGGCTGTACTGACAAAGGAGGTGGGTGGAAGGTTTACTGTTTGGTAGACATTCAAGTATCTGCCAAGGCTTCTAAAAGCACCTGGCCTGTTCAAACTCCTGATACTATAATAGTATTAAAGAGGACAATCTACCTAAATGGCAAGGATTTCCTTCTGGGTGAGTCTTTCAAACAGCCCAGATCATGAGCTGCGAGTTCCCGTAGATCTAGCCTACATGAAGCCAATCCTGTCATTTGTTCATTCAAAAATATGTATGGGGTGCTCCTTGAAGGCCATCACGTCATACAGGGGAAAGAGAGCTGAGCATAATT
>NW_006786662.1:824706-848877 GCF_000442215.2 Lipotes vexillifer
GAAAGAGTGCTGAGCATAATTCTGGCCTTCACGGAGTTATAATCTACATAAATATCTACTGTGACCGTCTGGGTCCAATCAGGAGATAGTTATTGTAAAGTAGGTTAAACAGGGAAAGCTTAAGTGTTATTTATGCTAAAGGAACAAGTATAAAATGTAAGGAATGGTATATCCTAGGGCTGAGGAAGAGCACCCAAGGAAGATAAACTTGGAAGTTCGGACTTCATTGGAGAAGGTGTGGTTTGGCCACTGAATAGCAGAGAAGTTCTTGGTTTAGCCAGACCAAGGCTGGTCTGGGGTTACAGGGCAACTGTCTGGAGTAAAGGAGGGGGACAGGTGATGAGCAGTGGGTAGCGTGGGCAGTGAATGGACTTGATAAGGGCAGAAGGTGTGCAGGCTTTGTTTCCCTGTGGAGAGGACAGCACACAGGTTATGGTTAGGTTGAAGCTGCAAGGTTGCAGAGGGATCATGTTCTGGGCCTGTGGCTCAGGCAGCCTGTATCAGAGGGCCTCAAACCCACAAGGCCAACCCCACCACCTCCATCTATGCCAGAAATTGCAAAGCCTCTTCCTCTGGCAGTGACCCTTCAGTACCCTCTCTACTGAGAAGGCTTCACGTTTTTCTCACTTTAAAGGAGAAATGCTTAAAGGAATTCTTTATCACAAAACATGTAATGAAGGGTGTATTCATTGCTAAGAGGCAATACATTGATAACTGATACATATGCATGTACTAAATTACTAGTCTCTGAATACAGTCATTTATATATATATATATATATACATATATATATGTATATATATATGTATGTGAATTATCAGTATATGTATGAAAAATATCCTTATAAAAATAAGTTGGACTCACTGTTCTCCCAAGGAGATTCACAACTTGGACCAAATTAAGACTTAGTATTATTTTACTCATGGTGTCTTAGGCTAAAAATCATGTTTAATTGAGAAAAATTGCAAAAAAATTTTCACAATTGAGAAAAACTGAGAAGTATGAGAAGACCTCAAATTGTTAAGATAATGTTGTCCCATCATTCTCTTTCTTCTAAGTTTTAGAAACTATTGAAACTTCCAGCCTATAAAGCCATGTCATTAACTAGGGAAAACAATTAACTAGGGAATGACTTTAATAAAGTATAGCATAGCTCTTACTAAACTGGAATTATGAAGCACAGAGGTGAGAGATGATTGATATGTCAATTGCATTTTGTGTGCGTGTGTGTGTGTGTGTGTGTGTGTGTGTGTGTGTGTGTTACGCGGGCCTCTCACTGTCGTGGCCTCTCCCGTTGCAGAGCACAGGCTCCGGATGCGCAGGCTCAGCGGCCATGGCTCACGGGCCCAGCCGCTCCGCTGCATGTGGGATCCTCGCGGACCGGGGCCAGAACCCGTGTCGCCTGCATTGGCAGGCGGACTCTCAACCACTGCGCCACCAGGAAAGCCCCTGTCAATTTCATTTTTAAAACACACTGAGAGACAGTGTGGTATTGGTAAGAGTATGTGTTAAGAGATTGAGAAGTCAATTTCTAGTCCTGCCTTGGCTCCTCACCAGCTTGTTTGTGACCTTAGGTTTGGTAGGAAAAGGTACCCTGGAATAGTGGAAAGAAATTTGGAGAAGGACAGATTGAATTTGAATCCCGTTTCTCACACATATGTTTCTGTGAGCTTAGATGAGATACTTCATGTTCGGTTTGTTCATTTAGAAAATATCCTGGGACTTCCCTGGTAGTCCAGTGGTTAAGACTCCACACTCCCAATGCAGGGGGTCCGGGTTCGACCCCTGGTCAGGGAAATAAACCCCACATGCCGCAACTAAGACCGGGCGCAGCCAAATAAATAAATAAATATTAAAACAATATATTTTGGGGCTTCCCTGGTGGCACAGTGGTTGAGAGTCCGCCTGCCAATGCAGGGGATACGGGTTCGTGCCCCGGTCCGGGAAGATCCCACATGCCGTGGAGCGGCTGGGCTCGTGAGCCATGGCCGCTGAGCCTGCGCGTCCGGAGCCTGTGCTCCGCAACGGGAGAGGCCGCAGCAATGAGAGGCCACAGCAGTGAGAGGCCCGCATACCGCAAAAAAAAAAAAAAAAGATCAGAAAATGCCATCATCTATGAGAAATGATGGCTATTTCATAAACTCTAGTCGAATTTTAAAAATCTAGGAGTGATTCTAAAACTCAACATGCTTACTAAAATAATTTGGCTTAAGAATATTCTACAGTAAATGCTTACTTAGTAGTTGATATCTTAATGTCCCAATACATTTTTTAAAAAAGACAAAAAATTTTCCTATTGAGAACCCAGTCAGCATTTCATAGGGTGGTATTTGGAAATTATCTTTAGCTTAATCTTTAGCTAGATAGTTACTTTTTAGATAGAAGTTGCTTGTAAATTTTAAATTAAGTAGGGAACCAGCTATAGGCCTACAGGTAGGAGGTAATTTAATAAATAGGTTATCCTGAAAGTAATTAGTAAAGCCTATAAAATTTTGTACAAATATAAATTGTTATTACAGGAAAAACAAAGGAATTACATGTTAGGCAGCTATCCTCATTAAAAGAAATTTCAGTTTTTCAACTTAGAGGACTCTGTGAAAGGTGGCCTTGGTTGGGAGATTGGGATTGACATATATACACTAACATGTATAAAATAGATAACTAATAAGAACCTGCTGTATAAAAAAATAAATAAAATTTTTAAAAATGAAAAAAAAGTGGTGGCCTTCATTTTAAATCTGATTATTCTTATGCAGAATATTAATTAGAGAAACAGGCCTGCAGTCTCTCCTGAAGGAAGCAGTGTTATGTTTTGAAAATTCTATTATATTTATGGGCAAAAACCAGAAGGAGAGAGAGGATTTCTCTCTTTTTTTAGGGGATCTCTTTTGAAAATAAGGCTAATAACGTTAGTAATACTTTAAATCCACCCTGAATGAATTGTACCTCTGAAGTTATTTGTGGCTGTTTTAATCAATGAACATTTAATGAACACATTATATATATTATATATTAGGCATGATTCTATCTCTAATAGAGGTGATTTCAAATTCAATTAAATATCAAAATTCTAAATGTTTAAAAAATACAAGTAAGCTTGTGTACCTTATACTTAATGTAGCAAATATTACAAATTTTTTAAAAAGTAATGCTTAAATTTATTTTCAAAAATTGTCTTATTATTTTGGTATTTCAAAAACATGAACAATATATCTTATGTGAAATAGCTTTGGTTTTTCTCTCTGAAAGTATTAATAACAAGTTTCATCCAACGCTAAGATGTGGTAATGAATGGCAATGTTAATTTTTAATGCGGGAGGACCCACATCTCTGGTCAAGAGCCATCTCTCTCCACTCCTACAGTAAGGAAACTTGATTGCGTGAATACAGTTGTAAATATAGTTATAAATGACTTTAATTTATGAATACTAGTCACTGATGCTTCACTGGTAAATTTACCTCCCCATTTTGTCATCTTGCTGCTCTCCAAGCCTTCTGCCACCCTACTCCTAACCTGCATCTCCTTTGAAATTTCCCTTTTTCAAGGCTCCAAGATCCCTAACTAGCATTTTGACCATTTTGGCAGCTCTGCTACTTCCAACTGATTCCCTACATTCCATAACTTAAATTTACAAATCAATTATTTCCTCACTGGATGTTTAGAAACGTTTTACATTTAACTTAATTTTCTGTCACATAGAGTGATCAAAAGGTGAGTGAAAGTTATGTTTAATTATGTCCTTACCTGCATATTTTTTAGTATAGGCTGAAACTATATATTAAAAAAAAATTGAGTTTTGGTCCAATTGTCCACTAATTAAATAGCATATTGATTTTACTTGTACATGGCCTTTAGAAACTCTAGGTAGCTATGTAATTCTGATACGTTGTCCTCATATACTTTCTTAAAGAAAAGAAAACATGTAGTTTCTAATATTCCATGTCTATTTTTGCAAAGTTCAAAGGGGACACTCATTAATGTTATTTTATTAAAGTATATGTTCATGTAATTCAGCCAAAATCATTCAAATATGGGAGTATTCTTTGAAGGACTTCAGAAATTCTGGTAACACCTACTTTACAAAGACCTTGACAGGTAAACAGAAAGACAGTGACATAGGTGAAGGATAAGAAAGTCTGAAAAAACTCTTTTGATAAAGTAATTCTTAAATTAAAAAATCATGTTGGAAGGAGAGTGATTAATAGGTGAAGCACAGAGAACTTCCAGGGCAGTGAAAATACTCTCTATGATACCATAATGATGAATAAATGTCATTATATGTTTGTCCAACCCACGGAATTTCAATACCAAGAGCGAGCCATAATGTAAGGTCTGAACTTCAGGTGATTATGATATCGTTTAATCAACGTAACAAATGTACCTCTCTGGGGAATGTCAATAATGGGGAAGGCTGTGCTTATATGTGGGCCAAGTGTACATGGGAAATCTCTGTACCTTTACCTCAATTTTGCTGTGAACCTTAAACTGCTCTTTTTAAAAAAAATAAAGCCTTAATAATTTAAAAAAAATCATGTTAAGGGTTATGATATAATACATAGATACAGGTAAGATATAGATATGGATACAGATAAATATCTTTCTCTTGTTTTTCCTCAGCTTACAGAAATTAAGGATAGTATTGTTTTTCATTTATACCTTTTATTCACTTTTAGTTCATAGGCCTATTTCCCATAATGGACAGTTCTTTCCATTACAAGACATGCAAAAACAGATACATATCTCACATTTGCTGCCTAATGATTTTCTTTATGGTACTGTTATATTAGAAGCATACTTTATTTCTTAAAATTAAAAAAGATATTGTCTTCTTTTTAATAAAACTTAGTCATGTAAAGCCAAGTTTCACTGTGTTACTGTCTCTTACTTTTGGGCAAATACTTTAACTGCATTGCCTCAGTTTCCCCATTTTTAAAATGAGGGTGATATGTATCGTGCACAGTTTAATTGAGGATTAAATGAGATGGTGAATAAAAAATGCCAAGCCAGGGTCTGGAGCATAATGGACTCCTAAATCCCTGCTACTCCTTCAGTATGACATTTTCAGGAAGGTTATGAGTAAATGGACATTGGCAGAATTGAAGACAAATGCATGGTGAGAAAATGTGGACGATAGCACATAATACTCTTTTAATAGACTTGATAGTAAAAAGTAATATAATTGTGTACAAGCAAAAATATTGTTGATGCTAAATGCACAATAAAGAGGTTGTTAAAAAGCACACTGTAGTAATACTTTTAATTAACTGGCATACTTATAAATGATGGCGTTCTGCCCACAAAATCTTCTTATAAAATAATTCCACAATACCACTATCTATGTCAATTGTTGCAAAATTTCATTGTAGATGTAAAAATTGACTTATCAGAGTTCCCATTTAAAATATTCAAACTTTAATCCTTCTCTAGATGTTATATTTTTCCCCAGATAAAAAATAAGGTAAAATTAAGATTTTTATAAACAACTGTGGCCAAGTTAAACTTCTTTGTTCCGTGTATAATAAAATCTGGCTTTGTTTATTCTCTTGTTTCTTAGCTGAAGAGTTTGATTTTAAAGTAACACATCAGCAAAGAATCTTAGAGCTACATCATAGAATTACTATTTTTAAAAAATTTTGTTCAGCAAGAGCTGGTCTCTAACAATGTAAAAGTTTAAACTTTAAGGCTTTTATTTTATTATTGCTTAAACCATTAACTCTGATTTTTCTTGGTCTCAATTTTTTTGGCAGGAACTTTAATATAGATTTGTTAGGTCTTAATATTTTGTTCCTGTATAGACAAATACATTAACATTAACACTTCAACCCTTCAAATATTCCCATAATCAGAACTGGATAGTCAAAATTAATTACTGTTATACCAAGAGCATGTTTACGTGGTTGCTGGAAACATCCAACAGACATATATTAAAATTCTAGCACAGAGTAGGGCACATAATAAATAGCTGTTGATTTAATGTCCTTTAACAGCTAGCTCAATACAGCCTGTTTCCAGGATCCGAGACAGTTTAATGAAACAGTCAACAATGATTCCAGACAGTTAAATATAACAGTTATTAGTAACCACAGAATAATGTTTACAGATCTAAAACAGTAGTTAGTTTCACCAGCAGTTGACATTATCCAGAGAAAGACAAATCTCAACTGTACTTATGTGAGAGAACTAGTTGTACATATGTCAACTACATTTATTCTTTGTAAAAAAACAAAAGAAAAACCCAACTTACACACATTTTAACAGTTTTGAGGACAGGATCCATGTATGCTCTATTGATAATAGATTAAAGCATCATGTTTCTAACTGTAATATTTTAGTTCTTACCCCTTTCCTTCATAAATAAATAGCTTGACTTTGACTTTTTTTTTTTTTTTTTTTTTTGGTTGTCGCTTTCCAACCGATTTCTTACACTAGCTAATGTGGTGCAAAAATAAATGGGTATGGTCAAATGTGAAATGCATTTGTCAAATGAATGAAACTGAAGTGCAATAATATAATAAATCCTCAGGCGAGTCATGTTTATTGTTGCCAAATGTCTCCCTGCTAAGAACTAATATGCATGAAAAGGGATAATGAAAGTTTCCATGAAAAGTTTTTGGGAAACCTATCCACAAGTCTTCACTATCTGGGAATGTGGAAATAAGTATTTGTTTTATACAAGTTCCATATGAGGATTGTAAGGATGGAATTATGAGAATAGAGTGAAATAGAAAGCAACTGTAGTATGATGGTTACTAATATTACTTGGCACATGGAGGAATATTGACAGGGAAGCTTCATTGAAAGGCAGAATAGAACAGTGCCTGCTACATAATGGGCACTAAGTAAATACATATTGAATGAATGTGTAAATAAAAGGAAGAGTTTAAATTCAAGCTTTCAAAGACTCCAAGTGATCTTGAAAATCTAATTTAGGTTTTAAATATTTAAATTCCAAAGGATAACTGCACAGTGATAAACATTTGGGAATTTACTTAAAATGCATATTTTTGCTATATGTTTACTTTTGGCAAAATTAATTAACATGGGAAAATGAGGGGTAAGACAAGATTATTAGAAATTAGAGTGTTATATAAAAACTGGGTTGTTTCAAAGGAATGTGCATATCAATTAAGGGTAAAAAAATGCTCTCAATTATTAGCATAATTCATGCCATTACTCCTTAATTACAAATGCTTATGGACACTTAGTTGTAAGTATAATAAAATTGAATAGAGTCGTGAAGAGAATAATTTTAGAATGACTGGAGAATTTGGGAACAGACCTTTTCTGAATTGACAAGAATAACGGGACATATGGCCTGATTTTTTAGAACCAACTGTGTACAGAAGAAAATAGATGCCTAGATGACTTATAGATTTGTTAAATTTCATTCTTAATTCCTTACTGAGTTACATTTTTTATTACCTAGTCAACTTAGGAGGTTAAATACGCAAGTATCTACTAGTTTGGTGTGAAGCCAGAAAAGCCAGGACAGAATAGTTATTTAAGGGTCACGTGACAGAAGGCAAATCTAATTCTGAAAAAATCACAAAACCAATTTAGATTTTATAACCAAAAAATAAATCACTCAAAAAAATTTCCTCCAGAAAAAAATTAAAACAATCTTGTTTTATTAGTCAATATTATTGACTAATATTTTATTAGTTGACTAATTAACTAATAATTTTATTATCAATATTAGTATAAGAACCACAGGATTTAAAGAAACAAAATAGTATTTTTAGCACCACATTCTAGCCATCCTTGTCTGTGCAAACACACCTCTAAGAAGAAATCAACACAATAGTATGTTAAAAATAATAAAACCTCGGGAAACACTGAATACTATAGGGAGGCCTCAAAGATTCTAGATCAAATATGAATGGTAGCTATTATAAAAGATGAAGAAATGGGCAAAATATAAAAGTAAAAATCTACATTGTATAACAAAATAAGATACCCTACCCTATATGATATGTATTAGATTTTATGCTCATTAGGAATTGTTTTTTCAAAATAAATGTACATAGACAAAGCAAATTATATGTCATGTTGATTTAAAAAGAAACATCAGGCATCATGATTTTTAGCAACAATAACAAATACTGTGGATATTTTTGTGACTATCAAATGTACCAAACCTAACTGGTTTTCTTTTTTGTATGTCTCTTAAATATTGGGTAAGAAGGATAACTGTAAATGTCATTGTCCAATTGGGATTTCAAGAAACAGGGAAATTTTATTAGTATTTTTATAAGTTATAGAGAAAGCTTCTATTCACTGAAAAAGCTTGAAAACAATTTCAAAAACAAGCAAAATCACCATGTTACATTGAGGCAATCTGAATATGATATAAACAACCTGTTTATTTGTTTTATTTTCATTCTTAGTGTTAGACTTTATCTATCTATAAATACTCATTATAATTCAAGGCTGGATATAGCAATAGCCTTAAAAAGCAACTGTTATTTGAACACTGTAATATCTACCTCAACCTCAAACTTGCCCAGTGTAACTCACTCACAGCACTTAAATTGATGTTAACGCTTTGCTGCTAAAAATTTGTTCTGGTCACTTTCATTAAAATGTTGAATTTTTTTCCTTCATGCTTTACTTCTGCTGTATCTGCTGTTAAGCAGTACAATATGGGAAGGACTTTGAAATGATTTCTATATCCAGACACATAGTGTATCGAGAAAAATCCGATGACGTATTACTATACATCATGAAATTTCTATTTTAACCTGTTTAAGGAAGTTTTTCTTATTCATACCAGGAGAGTCACTCAAAGCATTTTACATATTAAATTACTTATCAAAACACAGCATATATAGACCTTGACATTTGTTAAAGAACCAAGGATTTAACCCCCCCCCCCAAAATTTTAAAGGACCAGAACAAATCTTTAGCAGAACACAGATTATGTGGCAAGCAGTGAGTTACTGGAAGATAGAGTGTACTTATCAACACATACTTTCAGCATATATGTAAGAGACTGATTGGTTGATTTGTATGGTCACCTGCAAATATGCAGCCTACTGTTGTTTAAAAAATGTAAAATCTGTAACAATAATGTTGCGGGAAAGAGAACAAAATTGGCAAAGATCCTTTAGTTATAATTTTTTTATTCCAGGAACCCATCAGTAGGTCTAGCTCTAATATCCATTTTTTGAGGCAAGATTCTCTCACTATTGTATTTTCATGTGGGTAAGTAATTTCAGAATGATTATACATTGACTGTATTAAATTGCTTCTTTATTTTCTTTTTTTTCATTTCTAGAGTAATCATAGGACAAAGTAACAGCTTTGCAATGAATGCCAATATGTGGTTCCTTCGTAGATCTGTTGCTTTACTCCTCAATGTTTCTGTATATCTGGTGGTTCAAGAATTTATATGATAACAAAGACTCTCACTATATGCAATGAGAGAATAAGCTATATCGATTACTGCTCAAATTGTTTATTTACATGTAGCAAAACAATAAAATGCAAGCTTATTTAATCACATCTAAACTACTGTTTTTTAAAAAGCTATATATTCACATAAGTATTTATGTAATTTTAAAGACTAATTTCCTACAGCATTTTCATTCCACAGAAAATGTACTTCAAAATTGTTATAAAGCTGTCTTGTAATACCACACAATATGTTTTTTAAATTATAATTACTTGCTGAAGGAATTACACTAAACAATGGAAAATATACAAGCTGCCTTTTAAATATAGGGTTACACTGTGGATGAGTACAAAAAGCCTTGAAGATTCATCAGCAGCTTAAAAATAACAGAGACAACAGAACAGTATTAGGGGAAAAAGTGTGCCATATGGTAAATTTGTAGTCAATAGAAAAATTCTTTAGAATGCAGAAACACTGTTAAGAATGAGGATTTGGTCTACAGAAAAGTTATGTTGTAATGCAATTCACTTTAATTTTGAAATTATTTTAGAAGGGTATGAAATTATCTTTAAATATTTCAATGCTTGGTACAGAAAGTGCCACCTTTCTTACATATTATTTGCCATCTTTGATAAAAGGTTTATATTAAGAATAAAGGCATTAAATAATACATCTATCTACTATTAAGATACTTCCATCAAAAATATTAACCAATAATGGAGCTATGTTATTGGATTATATTTTAAAATATATAGTTATTTCTACTTATTACCTTGAATAATGCTTGCAAGGAACTTGATTTAGCTTTCAGTATTGGAACAAAACATTTGTGTTAGCCATTTGTGGAAATTTGCTTACTCTTTTATTAATCTCTAGTTTTTAATCTTCATTAAATGTACCTGAATTTTAAATATGTCCCAATAGCTCTTCATTTCTCAATCCTCTCTGCCACCCTGCCCATCAAGCCCCCGCATTCTCCCTTGATAATGTGCTCTCATAAATAGGTACTTGTTATCCAGGAAATAGTTTATTCATCAAAGAATTTTTACTTGCTAGGGCAAGGTGAGGGTTTGCTGTTACTGTTGTTTTTTTTTTTTTTAAATAGACCAAAGTAGACATTCCATTCTGTTATTTGGTTAAAAAAATGTATATATATATTTCCAATATGGAGCTAGCAAATAGAGGACAAGCTTTGAGGATGCTTTCTTAGTTTTTTAGGCCACTATTTTATCATTAGGAAATTCTTGCTTTTATGTAGCAGTAGCATTCCTGTTGCTTGAAGGAGTTCTTGCAGTTCTTGAAGTTTCAAAGAGGATACTGACTGACTTACTGCAGGTGGTTTAACACAGGCTAAATCTGGCTGGCACATAGAAGCCAACTTCACTTGGTATCTCTCTTGTTTGTCTCTCTGCTGAGGTTGTCTTCATGAGGGCCAGCTGTGAAGGTCTCTAAACTGCACTCTCTTCTATCTCTTAATTCCATCACAGACTTCTGCCTATAGTCATAGGCATCAGCCTTTCTGTGCCTAGATTACCATTTCCTAAAACAATAGCTTTTAATTTTTTTTCCTGCCTTTTAGTAACATTTTCTGTATGGACTAAAAGTAAAATATGCTCCCTTTATAGAGGCTCATTAACTCCTTTGAATTTGTTTTCCTAATCATACTTTTAAGATTAAAAATCAAGTAGCAATACTCTGTTTTAAAAAAGCTTTTAAATATAAGATGGACTTTTACAATCAATTTTCACCATCATGTTGCATCAAATTTGAAATTACAGACCAATTTCCACAAACGGTCTAATGTTTTCAAACCTTTCTATTTGGACATATATTTTTAAAATATTTTAAAATTTAGTTGGAGAAGTATTAATCCAGAAAAAAATTTTTTGATATATTTCCCTCTAAACTTATTTAAAGCACAAAATCATCACAACGAAGAAAAGTCACGTGGTTTGAACCTTTGCCTCGAACCAGGACTGAGGGAGCTCTGGAATGCCTCACTTTGCTGCTTCTCAAATCGTTTCCCCACTGACACAGCCCTGTGCACTTGCTTAATCCTCAGGAGATTTGAAGCAGACGATCATAATTCTTTAATAGTATTCTTGATATGGCATCTTGGGGTCTTGCCGAGTAAAACATTCCTAGTCTGGTATCCCATTCTTGCAACTACTATGTGCTTTTAACCCTCTAACAATTTTTGTTACTTTTTTCTGGATAAATTCTAACTTGTTGAATGTAAATAATTATTTCTTCCATCTTATAGCACCTGCTTACAAAGCATTCTCCCAGGTCTAACCACCATTGCAATATAATCAGAAAGTTAATCTTCACAGCAACCCTGTAATGCATGATCATTTCCCTCATTTATAAAACTAAGGCTCAGAAAGGCTGTGACCTGTCCAGTCACAAAGCTGTGTTTTATGCAGCCAGACTAGAAACCATGAATATCTTTAGATTCTGCATCTAATATTATTTCCATTTTGCCAAGGTTTATTTTTCTGAAAAAGTTCTTAATTCAATAGGACTATTTCTAAAACTAATTTTAACATATTCATTGTTTATGAAATATAAACAATTATAAAAATTTAAACTATGAAAACATAAATGTAAATATCTAGAAACTAAGACATATCATTTCATAGTCTTGAAATACCAGGGACATTTGGATCGTAGATAGAAGGAAATTGTTATATCTGTTTAATTTTTTAAGTCAGTTTCTTTCATTTAACCTAAATACAATTATACTAAACTTTGATTATATTATTTTGCAAACAAAAAGGAAACTCAATATACTTTTTTTAAACTGAAAGATCATACAGTTCTAAAATGCATGTGATTGACAAATATATTTCTTTAAAATATAATTTTACTTGGATCAAGTTAAGTGAAAGTGAACATTTAATGTCACTGTCTAGGTTGTTCAGTTAAGGGAATACTTGCATCAATGATAACAAATACAAGACCTTCTAAGAAAGAACGTATATCATTCCGTGACAATCCTGTACAACTCAGTGGTGGATGGGGAAGTGGCAAAAAGAAGGTGAAAACTTCAAACTAGTCCTTCAAGCTTCAGCATTCAAAGCATATGGCACACGGTTTCTTTTCAAGAGATCTGTGGATAACTGGTCATATTACCAATCGGATACAAGGTTTTAAGTGTATTTAATTTGTATTATTATACATATTTCACGATTCTGTTTTCTGGTGGATTTCTCTTATTTTCCATCTGTAAAATACAGTTTTGCTGTTGTTCCTGTGTTCATATGGAATGGCTTCCGGAAATTAATTCTTGAAAGATTGTAATGGAATTTGCATATCCAATTTCTTTTTTTATTTAAAATGTTTATTACTCATGTACTAGAGATGGTTTTTGTAACCAATAATAAATTGTAATACCATAAATATTATCATAAGAGAATATAACTATTTTATTGGACCATTTATAGTACTAATGGATCATTAATGTATTAATAAACTTTATTTGACTATATTATTATACTTGGATATTTCAAAGATAAATTGACATGTAAATTAATTAAGAATAGAAAATGAAAATAGCCTTTTTCTTTTACTTTGTCATCTTAAATAGATTAGAGTTATGTTAAGAAAATATACATCCCATTTAAATTTCAATGACATAAATTTAAATATTTATCAATTTAATGATTGGATATTTTATTTGTAATGTTTAATTCTTATCATTTATAAAGGGTAGATGCTCATTCTGGTTCATTAATATTATTCTTCTGACTCAAAAATACTCTATAATTTTAATTTTTAATGTGCCTTAAAATAATTATCGTTAAAAAATCTTTTCAACTTTTCAAACCCCAGTCTTATAATTTTGTAATGTTAATATATTTTCTAAAATTACAAATGAGTTTTATTAAACTCTTACTATTGTGCAGTCAATATTCTGTGATAGCTTCGTAAATCTAATGTGCAAAATGCCGCATTTACCTTTCATGCTCCTTAGCATCTTTAACTCTCCTGAGTCTGGGGCTTTTTTCACAAAGCTAAGTTCTCCAGTGACTTTCCAGTTTGTTGCTGTGTAATAGAATCCAGTGAACTTTAATTTTGTTTTGTTTTGCTTTCCCGACTCTTTATTGAAATATTTCATTTTAAAATGATTAGCAGATTTAGAGATGCATTTATTTAGTTTGTGTCCCCCATCTACTTTTGGAGCTCTGTAGCATCTCAAACCTGTAAATCTCTTTTAACTTGATTGAGATGGAAATGTTAATGAGCCTTGAGCTGTCAATCAATAAAGAAAACATGGATTCATATGTTGTGGCCTAGAAATTGAGGCTTTGGAAAGTAAGCTCCATGTGTAGTTGCTTTATGAACATGCTGTTATGTCATCTTTTTACTAATGGCATCCACAAACCAGCATAATGTAATGAGGGGAAATATTTTATCTCAGCTTATTGTGAACCCTGCAAGAGAAAACCACATTAAAGCTGATATTGATGGGGTTTTATGGTTCATATGTGCAAATCAATGAAGTGGAAAGGCTGGTATGAGAAGTGAGATGCTTATGATTAAACTGTTTTAGAGCCTAAAATAATTTAATCTCTAGTTTCCTTATTCTGTGATCTGTGTAATTGTTTCAAAATATTAATTTTAAGGAAGATGATGGGTGTTGATGCTCCTTAAATTTGTAGGTTATGATTGATTTATATGTCAATAAAATAGTTTCCTAATTATGGAGTTATATTGGAAGTTCTTTGTAGTGCTGTTTATTGTGTCCAGCCCTAAAATGGTCATTTGAAAAATCTTTCAAAGTTCAAACTTATCATTTTTGATGCTAGTTCATTTATGTTTATGAAAATAGAAAAGGGAAATTTTAAAACTGAATAAATTTTAATTAAAATTTTTTTAATTTTAAAAATTGAATAAAACCTGAAAAGAAATCAAAACAAGAGATACTCTTTCTCCTGTTACCTTGATGAGACATTAAGGCAAATATTTGTCTTTAAGATTTGTGAAGGTAGAAATATGAGCTTACATTGTCACTTAGTTGACTGAACTTTGGATTGGCAGTGATGGACCTCGGCAATGCTATTATTCAAATGCACATCTCAACATGGCAGTGTGCTCTTTCCTACACCCCGTGTTCTATGACCAGACCCTTCCCAACTCAATTCTCACCTTCCTACCTGGCCACCTCCCCCAGTGCTATCACAAACAATCATCACCAATCACTTCTTATAAGAATAACAGAGTGAATCACTGATCACAAAAAGGCTGATAGGTTGTTTGGTGATTCCAGAATGTCTTGATAGGAGAGTTAACTATATTGGTTTATGGAGCTATCACCCTCCCAAAGTCCAGTCTGCCCAACATCTTTGTGCACATAGTGCATTATAGGAAATCTTACTAGGTGCTGTGGGAAGCATTCCAAATCCTAATTTCTTATTGTGCTCATACAGTAGTTAGTGCTACAGCCCTCACATATTTCCTACCAAATGCAGTTTCCATCATCTTTAGAGGCCAGAAAATTATTCACCTTCAGGATTTATGATTTTCATGACTGTACTGGGGTCAAGTGAATTATCTACTAAATATGCTTTAATTTAGGGGAAGAAAACAAAACCCCTAAGCTTTCTGTAGCATATTGGTTGTCAGAGCTAATTTCTAACTAATCTCTAATAGGAGATGTAATTTTACTGTCTATTTCAGTGTAGAATGCAATCCATTATCTACCATGATATTTTTACCTACCTAGATAGAGCTGTGTTTTTTTGTCATTAATGTTTGTGACATTCAGAGAAAGCCTCTTTCCAGCACATAAAGAACTATAATCCAGATCTGTGCTGTCCAAAATATTAGCCATTAAGCCACACGTAGCTACAGAGTACTTCTGATATGGTTAGTCTGAATTGAGACCTAAGTATAAAATGCACAGCAGATTTCAGACATTTAGTATGAAAAAAGAATGCACAGTTGCCCAATAATTTTGTATTGACTATGTTTAAACAATAGTATTTTGGCTTAAATAAAGTAATATCATCTGGTTTAAAAAATGTTTTAATATGAGTACTAGAAAATGTTGTTACATATATATCTAACATTGTATTTCTATTAGGTAGAGCTGACCTGGAGGCTATTCTGTGATATAACTTATAATTGATAAAAAAATAGATAAAAGATAGTGCCTACAAAACAGGCACAAGAAAATCCTAGTTTATAAGAAAAGGAACTTTGATTCTGCCAAACGTAGTGAATATTATTAAATAAAAAGGAAAAATAACCCTCCAAAGTGGTTCCAGACTTTAAGATGGCATAAGTGCATTTAACTCTGCATAAATTTAATTCTCATATTGTGTGTGTGTGTCTATTTTTATTTGATTTTAATAAGAGACCATCTTATAAAGTCAGGTTGAAGTCTCTTATGTAACTGGTGGTAAGAAATAGAATTCACACCCACCTTGTAGTCTATGTTATATCAGGCTTTACATATATATAGCTGTTAATTTTTCAAATGGCGGGATTTGAACTGTGACGTAGATGGGATCTCTTAATGGGAGCCATATTATATTTGGCATTCTATTGTATAATAAATCCAGTTTTAATCCAAGATCTAAAACATAAAAGCCAATAAGAGTTGTATAAATGAATATAATGCATCTGAAAGTAACAAATGTAGTGTGTTTATAACATATGCTTTATTTAATACAGCCTGACCACCAATCTTCCTTACCTCCAAATACCATGCAGTTGATGTACTCTTTCTAGGATCCAGAATTTTACCTAAGTCAAAAATTGAAGTGAAAGGTTTCATGTGACTTTTCATTTATAACTTATCTCCCTGCCAGCACTGAAGGGCAAGAGCCCTCTGTAGTAGATCTGGAATGGCCACCAGTAGGAAGGACTGGTGAGGACTCTAAAGGACTCTTTAGAGCTCAGTGAGGAAGGATGCAGGAAGTAGCGGGAAGGAGTGCCACAGTTGGCAATGTCTGCTTTAGCACTGGGACGTTAGAGTGAGGGCTTCTCTGGTGTTGCTTTTGGACAATAACTAACCAAGGTGCTACAGAAAGACAAATCCTTTTTATGAAGCTTTAGAGAAAAGTGAACCAACTGAATTAACATTACAAAGGTTTGTCTTTACTATGAGTGTAACCTTTGTAGCATCCCTACATTTTAGGAGGTCTTGTTATAACCACTTTTACATCACAAGAGCAAAGGTGAGAAACCACTGCAAGTCCATGCTTTGCTTATAAAGGCCTGACTGCATCTACCAATGGTTGCCAGGTGAGTAAACGTAAAACTTTTTTTTAAATAAATATATCATTGGAATTTCTAAGAAGTTATTTTCTCCTGCAAAAACTATAAGAGAAACTTTCAAACTTGTTTTATAATTTTCATAGAATTGGTCTAGATCAGCATTGTACAATACAAATATAATGTGAGCCACATATGTAATTTTAATGTTTCTAGTGGCCACATTACAAATGTAAAAAAAATTGATAAAATTAATATATTTTATTTAACCCGTATCCAATACCTTTTTTTAATCAAATGGAATTAGAAGAACATTGTTACAGGAGAAAACTTCAACTTTCCCAGCCTCTAAAATTGCCTGTCTTGGAGAAAAAATAAAAAGGTATAAGAATAAGATGATTTCTGATTAGATATCCATTAATGTATAACAATTAGTAATATTCAGCTATACACATTCCAAGTCAAATATATGCTAACTTTACTGTTTTGCTCTTTGATATGGATTTGAGGTTTCCTATCACAGTTATTCAAGATTTCTCTCTCAAAGTTCAGGTAGCAACAGAAAATTACAAGAAGACACAGTAAGGGTGGGTCTGTTTTTCATCTCTCCCTGGATCATTCAGATTTGGTCTAACCATGGACTTTCTATTAACTTCAAAATGAAACCAATGCTTAGAATAACTCAATATAATACAAAGAGCAAAGTAGGAAATCAGCACATCAATTTTGTTCTGCTCAGCACATATTTTGATATGACACACATGGAAGAAAGTGAAAAGAACATGATTTTTTTTGTAATCTAACTGTCCTGAGTTCTAATCCTCTGATATGTTACCTTGGACTAGCAGCAAACTCTGAGTCTGTTTGTTTACCAGTAAATTAAAAATACAACTCATAGGGTGCAGTGAGATCAAGTGACAACGTAGATGAGAAGCTCCTGGCTCAGTCCCTTGCGTATCATAAGCACTCAATAAATGGTGACTTGACACAGAAAATCTTTCCAGACCAATCTTCCAAAGTCGAACAAAAAATTGGATCAATTCCGCATACTTTATTTTAGGAAGTATTTCGATGAAATTATGAAAAACTATTTTTAAAATATCTTGAAAACGGACTTCTCGAGATTTGCCTTGAAATGGAAGTAGAATTCAGTGCTTCAAATACATACATACTGAGCCTCCTCCATATGTATGTGTGCAGAATACTTTGGAAATGTAAAAGTCACACACTTCTAATAGCATGTTGACTTATTTTTTCACATGGACAAGTAAAAACATATATTTCTATTAAATGGGCTGAAATGTCAGCACCACAGCTCTGTAGGCAATGCTCTATACCCCAAAATAGACTCATAAAATGTTTCCACTACCAGGTCCCAAAGGGGATGCCAAGTAATTGGCTAGATTGGCTCACATTCTCCTCTCGTCCCAGTTCTCCGCTCTCCATGCCTTCTCTTCAAAGGAAAGACAAAGAAAACAAAGGGGACCCATCCCTTGATTTCTTTCTTAATCTTTATTCAATTTAAAAATTGAGAACAAAAACTTGCATATTTTATTATCTTCATAAATATAAACTGATTTTAAAAGATGAGTATACCAATAGACAGCTCTATAAGGAACTTTTATTTTAGTATCCTAAAAGGGATAAAAAACGTTTTGAGCATGGGAAGGTTAGTTTCAAAGGAGAATGAACAGGGAAAGGGTGTTTTCATATTCTGTTTATTTAACTGCTCTTCAAGGATGAATTGATATTGAGGCAAGCAAGCATTTTAGGCAAAGGATACAGTCTGAATAAATACCTGGAGACAGATAGCAGCATGTCCAGGGAATGGAGAGTAGACAATCCAGGGACTGAATTACTGGACAGAACTGAGAGAGCCCCGTGAGAGAGACAGGGAATTAGTGGGAAATAGGATTGAAAAGTAGCATTGGATAAAGTACCTTGAGACCTGTCCAGCCTATAGATTTTAGGTTATGTGTGTGGTCTCTAGGTGGAAAACTGCTATGTGATGGTTTTCAAAAATATTAATAGGAAGATGTTAGCATTTTCAGATAATGTTATTACAAATAATTACTGGCTAATTTCAAAATAAAAATAGATATTATTAGGCAAAACATTAATTTGATTCAAATACGAAATAACAGTATAGTTGCCTATCCCAAAGTCCCTGATTAACGGGTACACTGAGGTTTCTTTTATTCGTGTTAGGTGGGAGAAAATTGAATGACTTACAGAGGCATTGGCCTTTCAGTCTTTTGAGACTTGATTTCACATATGCTGATGCTTCTTAAATCTGAGTGAAGCTGCTTCCAAGTAGCTTCACTGGCAGAATTCTTTGTAAATGCTTTCCTCACAAGGATATTGCTACAGACGGTGACATCCTGAACAAGCTGTTCTACCCCAGGGAATGAGCTCCATGAGGGCTTCAGGAGCACTATGCTGAGTCCTCTAAGTCCAGCAATGGCTGGAAAAAGCTAGAATTTCTAATATTATTTACTTGGAGTATATTAGAATCAAAGAATTGGAAGACCTCTGTCCTAGTCTGCTTGGGCTGCTCTAACAGACTACCATAAACTGGGCAGCTTAAATAACAAATGTTTATTTCTCACAGCTCTGGAGACTTGAATTCTGAGATCAGGTTCTTGGTGAGGGCCCTCTTCCTGGTTTACAAATGTCCATTTTCTGGCTGTAACCTCACATGGCAAGGAGAGAGACCTCGTGTCTGTTCATCGCTTTATAAGAGCATTAATCTCATCATGAGGGCTCCACTCTCATGACCAAATATAACCCTATTTATCCCCCAAAGGTCCCACCTCCAAATAGATCATATTGGGGATTAAGGTTTTGACATAATGAATTTTGGGAGGACAGAAACGTTCAGTCCATAGCAGCCTCCTAGAGACCATATAGTTTAATTGATAAGAATTGTATTTCTAATAAATAACTTCAATAGAGTCTTTTTTTCAATACATGGCTTACAGTGAGAATATTTTAACAAGGGGAGCTGAGACCTTAACAGGTAACTCTATTTGTTTTAGGTTATACAAATTGATGGTTAATCAATCACAGAGCTGGGAGTAGGACCCCAGTCTCCCGAGTCACAAAAATCTTGGAAAATTTATTAGAGGTAATGCCTGTGTCTACAGCCTAACTGAATAGTAGCTTTGGGCAAGCACACTTACCTTGCATTAGCACACACACCTCAGGACATAGCATCTTCATGGAGATTTGTTTCCCATATGTGATCCTTTCTCCGTCTCTTTCTAACTCTTAAATAACCATAATTATATATTTCATTTTTTAAAAATTTAAATAGTTGAATTTTCTGTTTTTTAAAATCACTTTTCACTTCTTAGCACCTTTATTTTTACTACATCCATAATTTTTATTAAATGCTTCCCTATTCTGAATTTTAAAAATCATAATAATAGTAAACATTTAGTACCTATAGTATGGCCAGGCACTGTCCCTAAATCTTTTAGATACATTAACTCCTTTTATATTTCCTCCCATCCTTTGAGATAGGCACTACTCCTAGCCCCATGCTACAGAAGATGATACTGAATCTTAGAATGGTTACATACCTTTCTCAGCATCACAAAGCCAGCAGGTGGTAGAGCTGGACCCAAATCCTATGAATGTGAGTCTTGTTTGTACTTTTCAGCATTTTTGGTGTTATAGATAAATAGATATGCCTACATATGCATTGTCCTAGAAGTTGTATGTAACCAGTTAGCCAAATGCCATCAATAGGTAATCAAAAATGTTATCTAGATAAGAAAAATATAGGCAGACCAGAATGATACCATGGTTATTTGACAGAAAACACCTGCTTTCTAAGTGTAGTCTTTAATTTCAGCTCATAATTAAGGCAAAATATGTTACAAAGTTATTTTTTCCTTAGAGAAAATTAATCCTAATTTGGAAATTAGTACAGTAATTTTTTTGTGAAGGAACTTCAGAGATGTAATGCTACTGTAAGCATTAAGAGCATCATTTGGAAGCTTCGGTTTAGAAGAGACTTAAACAAGACAGATTTCTCTAACATCTCTTGTCCAGCAGTGTGCAACTTTGACAATCAGCCCACTTTAGTCAGAGAGAACTGTCATTGTTTTTTAAAAATTTGCTTTTTACATAAAAAGCTGTTTCCCAACCGAACGTGATCCACTTAGTTCCCCACTGGGGCTAAACTGAAAAAATTTAATTGCTCTTTTGTATGTCTTAGCTAAAAAATCACTAATTCCTTTAGCCATTCTTTCCATGACATGGTTTCCAGATCCTCTCTGACTCACCCCCTGTACACTAGAAACGCTCAAAATTGTTAATTTCTCTCAGTAAAAAGTTTCCAGAGCAATTCTCAGTTCTCTAGATTTCTGCATAATACAGTGTGTAATGAGGACCTGATCTCTCTTGATGTGTGACTGCTTCACTTTTGCTAATGCAATATAAGCTAAGCTTGTTGCAGCTACCTTAGCAACTAAGTCATAGCTGTGGACTCAAAATATCTACAGATCTTTATTCTATGGACTCTAATAATAAAGCTTTGTTTCCCTTCTCCTATATTTCTTTTTTTAACCTTAATTTGCAGCTTTATGTTGGTAGTCACTGGTTTAATTCCATCATTCATTCTACCGTCTCCAAAAATATTTGCCTCCCAATTTCTTGTATTCTAAGGCTTTAACTAGCCCTCCTAGGAATGCATACTTCATAAAATTTTGTAAGTGCAAACTATGTTTTAGTTTTTGGTGAAAATATTGAATCGAATTAAGGTCCACTTTGAATAGATAGTACTTGAAGGAATTTTTTTTAAATGATTTACAGGATTCCTCAGTGTTCACTTCTAGAGCCAAAAAGTTGCAAGAGATACTTTAGAGAAGCTCTTATATCCATCCTATACAGTTTGCCTCAACTGTGATCCAGCAGTTAAAGATGCCCAAAGAAGCTGATATAGTTCAAGTAAAACATTGCCCATAGATCTATTTTATTTCCTGAAAAATAAAAATTACATTAATAAAGTCTCTATTTATTTTGCCAAGACATATTTCTTTTTAAACTCTAAGACAATATTCAAAGTTGTATTAACATTAAAAAGAATGCAAGATTAAAGAGCATTCTTACTAAAAACAGAAATCAGTTACTTAGATTTTGTTTAATTCAATTCAATTATTGAGCAATTCTTAATGCAGCAAAAGAATGACTGCAATTCCCTCCGCAAAAGTAGGACATGTGAATCAAATACAGGGTAAGAAAAGTAATTTCATTAATGTTAATCAGAAATGAACTTTATTGGAAATATGTGGCTTCCCTATAAGTAACTGTATTAAAGAGATTTCCCCCCAAACAAGTTCCTTTAAAATTAAAGTCCTCCTTAAGAACTGAGCTTACTATATATATATATATATATATATATATATATATATATATATATATATATATATGCAAACAACACATATATATGTATTGCACAAGTGGTTGAAATCTCACAAAGAATGAAATATAAATGAATTGTTTAAAGCCAACTTTTTTCTTTCTTTCTCTTGGGGAACTTGAGAAAATACTCGCTGAAGGATTTGGTAGAATGGCAGTAAATATTTTAACTGCTTGTTATATTTGAACTTTATTAATAAATTGTGTGTTTATGACATTTTGTTATCTCCGAGAGCAAACTGTGAACGTAGGAAAGTGTTTAACTGATCTGACTTTATAACAAAGGTCCATGGGACATCTGCCTCTGGGAGCTGAGAAATGACGTAATCCGCTAAGGACCGGAGGATTCCTTTCCTGTAGACGACCTCCAAAGCGTCGGGCACCACCCTGCTAAAGGTAGTGCGTCAGTTTTGTTTAACAAAAAGGACGTTAAAAAAAAAAATGCAGTAAAGGTTGAGAATTTTTTACTGCAAAACAAGATCTTAAGAAGAGACCGGATCATTGCCTTGCATTTACGTATGTATCCGCTAGGAACCTCTTGCAATCAGGGTGAAACCTGGCTCTCCCCATCGGGAGAGGCGCTCATTCCCGGTGGAAGGCAGGTACAAGAGTGAGGTGTGCGGTACTTCACACACTCACGCCCACACGTTACTGTTAAAGAGTCACACGTCTTCTGCTTTATCCCCTAAATCTGCAGCAATTTGTGATGTGGAATAATTCTGGTTGCCAACTTGTGAAACAAAAAGCGCCCTGTCCTTACCAGGGGACTGTTTGATGATCTATTTGCCAATATCAATATTTGGATGGAAAGCTTAAAATATGTTGTTTTCCCAAGAGTTAGACATTAAAGGAGGGAGAGCACCACTGATGAAATATTAGCAGCAAATCGGTTAACCACTAACTTCTTTCTGTAGTCGTCGAGGCTCTTTTAAGTTTTCAGGAGAAAGGAAACTTCATTCTCTTTGCTCAGAACAGAGACTCCTCCACATCTGCTCTCTTAACCACAGCGTCGTCCCCGGCCGGTAGGTGACTTCGCCTACAGCCTTGAGGTCAAATCAGGCGGCGTCTGGAGACGCAGCCGTCAGCCCAGAGGCCCGCCAGGGCGGTCCCCTGCGGCTCCCCCGGACCGGTAGCCGGGAGGGTGGTCCTACCCCAGAGGTGCGCACCAGGTGGCGAACCACCGGTGCAAGGGGGCGCTCCGACCGGCCTCGGAAGTTCGCTCGGCTCGTAGCCTTTCTCAGGTTCCCGACTGGAGAGCGCCGGCGTGAGGTCGACCGCGGCCGCGGTGGGACACGCGCGCAGACTCTGGAATGCGGGTTCGCGCGGCCGAGGCGCCGCTCGCAGCCCCGGTCCAGCCTGCGCCCCAAAGAGGGGCATCCCAGGAGCTCGGCTCTCCTTCTGCGAGCCACAGAGACTTTTTTATTCCGCATCTCTACTTACGGCACTTTGCAGGTTAAAGTTTACTTTATCAAAATCCACAGCGGAAATCCATGTTGTTGGGGACAGGCAGGACAGGTTGGAAAGGAGAAGTTGAGTGAATATTAATCTTGACCTTTCTCTAAAGTTCTTTAATGATTTTTCGAATGAAGGATTTGGCGCCCTCCCCATCCCCCCACCCTTCTCCCCTCCCCGACTAATCCTTGATGTAATGACCGTGTTCGTGTTTTTCTTTCTGTTGAATTCATAGAGCACCGCGGCAAAGAGGTTAAACTAGATTACGAATGGTTTTCAGCTGCTTACGATGAGGTGCGTTCTAAGCGCACCTCCTCGGCACCCAAACCCTGTTTTCTTGTCCGGAGGTAAAGGGTATTCGTGGGCGAGGGAGGGGCACAGTAGGTGGGGGTCTAACAGGAGGAGAATCTGCTCCTCTCGGTTTGGATCTGCCTTGATTATGTCTATTGGCCCTACCCTGATCGGGTTTGTTTAATGACCATGGACTTTATACTTACATTGTATATAATTCCAGTCCAAAGGAGAAACATCCGTCCTGTCGTTTTTGCTTCCATCTGTATTGAGATGTTAAGTCTTTCCCTGAGACGCGAAACCTCAACTCGTAAAAGTGTTTGCACAGCATCTTTTTGAAAGTAAGTTCTGTCTTTAAGAGACAGCTAATAAATCAGCAGGA